>NC_087185.1:14714163-14809163 GCF_035594125.1 Scylla paramamosain
TCTCTCTCTCTCTCTCTCTCTCTCTCTCTCTCTCTCTCTCTCTCTCTCTCTCTCTCTCTCTCTCTCTCTCTCTCTCTCTCTTTTTTTTTTGCAGGTGTTTGTCCCTCCATATAAAAAAAAAAAAAAAAACGCATCTTAAGTATACATTAACAATATCTTACAGTAATTTGATGCTACGAGTATGTATGTATGATAGTAAAATAAATTAAACGCACTTGCTTCATCGCGTTACTGTCTCGTAAGTAAGGGCCAACAGATATGAGGCCCTTACTTACTTTTTTTTTTTAACCCCTTTTGTAGTCATCACACATTTTCAAACCAGACTATAAAGCACGAATAAAAAAAACAAAACAAACGCCACATCCATTAAAAAAAAAAAAAAAACACTTGTATATCTTACAGTGGCTTAAGACAGGTGCTACCACATTACGTAAGACCATAGACACACGTGGAGAGCCTGACGAAGCCACTGTGGGCGCTGAAGGGGATCTTGGGGGGCGCCGTGAGGACCCTAGAGTGCCCTTGGAGCTGTGGGCCACTTCACGTAGGCCGAGGGGTGAGAAAAAGGCTAAGGGCGAGGCTAAGGCTTCTCATATCACCACTTCCCCCTCTTCCTCCTCCTGTGCCTCTCCCGCTAACTCACCACTGAATAATAAACAATGAAGACGTGAATATGTTAAGGAAAAAAAGGAGAAAAGTGGTTTAAGTGTCCAATAAGGGGCCATTTTTTTCTTTTTCTTTCTTTTCTTTCATTTTTTTAGGTGTTTAAGTTTAGAGTGCTTTCTCTCTCTCTCTCTCTCTCTCTCTCTCTCTCTCTCTCTCTCTCTCTCTCTCTCTCTCTCTCTCTCTCTCTCTCTCTCTGCTTTGTTCCTTATTCTCTCCCTTCGTTCTTGTTTTATTTTATTCTATTCTGATTCCTACACGCGTATCAGTTATTGTTATTACTATTGTTATTATTATTATTATTATTATTATTATTATTATTATTATTATTATTATTATTATCATTATTGGTATTATCGTTATCATTTTGTGGTCTAATTTTTCTTTTATCATATTTGTCTCTCTCTCTCTCTCTCTCTCTCTCTCTCTCTCTCTCTCTCTCTCTCTCTCTCTCTCTCTCTCTCTCTCTCTCTCTCTCTCTCTCTCTCTCTCTCTCTCTCTCTCTCTCTCAACACAAACAATGATACCAGGCGCCCTTCAGGAACCTTCAGTAGCAATCAGCGAGGAGGGAGAGGATCAGCGTCCCTCGCAGCAACACGCCCTCACGCCCTCACGCCCTCACGCCCTCAGCTCGCTAATGGTCGTCTCTTGTTCAACGTCATTCCTCTCTTTAAATAATTATTCTCATTAGCATTTCTCCTGCATAATATCCACTAGTCATCTCTCCCTCCTAACCTGAGACACACACACACACACACACACACACACACACACACACACACACACACACACACACACACACACACACACACACACACACACACACACACACACACACACACACACACACACACACACTCTCTCTCTCTCTCTCTCTCTCTCTCTCTCTCTCTCTCTCTCTCTCTCTCTCTCTCTCTCTCTCTCTCTCTCTCTCTCTCTCTCTCTCTCTCTCTCTCTCTCTCTCTCTCTCTCGTTCTCGTTGAGGGTTCAGAGGACACACACACGAGAGAGAGAGAGAGAGAGAGAGAGAGAGAGAGAGAGAGAGAGAGAGAGAGAGAGAGAGAGAGAGAGAGAGAGAGAGAGAGAGAGAGAGAGAGAGAGAATCCACACCAGTATTATTTTTCAAGCAGTTTTTTTCCTGTTTTCTTTTTTTTTTCCATTTACAGTCATCATTGTTGTTGTAGCTACGGCACCCATCACACACACACACACACACACACACACACACACACACACACACACACACACACACACACACACACACACACACACACACACACACACACACACACAGTCCTCCCCTTCACTGACATAATCTTAGGCGGGTTCTGATCCTGGAGCAGATGTCTGTAAAGGCCCATATGAACTTGGCTGCTGATAACGATTCCCTAGGGACACGGCAGGCGACGCAGAAGGCATATAGGACCACAGGGACAGTGCAGGAGTGGAGATTGTGGCACTATTGGGTCTTAGGGCATTAAAGGGTCGTGGTATGAAGGGCTACAGCGGTTTAAGAACATTGCAGTGATGGGAATGGAGCAGTAACACGGTAGGAATGGGTTCGTTGAGGCTGTGGATGCTGTGTTAGGGATGTTTAAGGATGTTGGAGGTTAGTAAAAGAGGATTTGATGGTTTATTAAGAGAAATATAGGATTAAGGATTGTGTTGGTAAATTTAAGGATGTCTTAAGGATTGAGAAAGAGGGTTTGATGGTGTGTTAAGAGGAATTCACTCTCAAACATGGGAGGTGGGGGGCGGATGAGAGATTCATATGTGGAAGAAATAGTCAAGGAGGACAAATTTCAGTGGTTTTAGGGACATTATATACGTAGAAGCTATAAAGTTTTAGGTAGAATGAAGGTAGAAGAGTATATTAGTTGACTTAAGAACATAACATAAGAAAAGAAAGGAAGTTGCAAAAAGCCATCAGGCCTAAACGTGACACTTAGAATTACCGATGTTAGTAGGATTATAAAAAAAAAGTTATATGAGGTAAATTCATGGCCAAAAAAGGGATATTTACGTATTTAAGGACAGGTAGGGAAGAGACAAGAGCATGAGGACTTAGGAAAGCGGGGATCAGTCGTCTAGGGAGAAGCTAGCCGTCAGAGAGTCTCCAGAAGCTGTCCAGATAACACCCGCACGTTAGACCTTTCATAAAAATATATTGCGTGTCTTGTCTCCTCTTCCCGCCGTGTCTTGAGAGTGACGGAAGGCTCATAAAATATTGTTCTGGCGTGTAAATTTAAAGAGTTTAAGTAAAGAGTCGAAGCTCTGGTGATTTGCTGTAGAGGAGAGAGAAAAACTGAAGGGAAAAAGAACAAGTTGGGTAGGGAAGCCACTGAGACCTTCCCTAATGAGTCTGGCTGAGGGAACAAGGCAGTGAAGGTTTTTCTTGCGTTTCTCGAGGCAGACGCCGCCACACTTTTGTTTTGTTTCCTGCTTCTTAAAGGAGGAGCTGCTCATTATTAAGCCTCCGCGTTCTTTATTAACCCGACTCTCCTTCATAAAGTAGCTGGGACCTTTAGTACTCTCTGGTCTTCACTCTTCCTTGCCACGTGTAGGAGTGAGAGTTGGGTTAGGTTTACTTAGGTTAGGTTAGGTTAGTAAGCCAACATTTGCTGATTATCCTTCAGAAACCTGATATTTACGCTCCAGTGAATGTAAAGAAACTTCTCTTCTTTAAAATACCTCCAGTGTTGTCATTTCTACTGCTGATAGTGTGGTGTAGATCTGCCACTTCCTCTCCCTCATTCTCTCCTCTGTCGCTTCCACGTTTGTCTCAGGAATCCACCTCTCCTCTTTAAGACAATGCTTAGGTCAGTACTCCCCTTCTTCCCTGACAGTGGGCGTGGGTCTGCCTGTCACTTCCTGTCCACACATTTGACCTCCACACACACACACACACACACACACACACACACACACACACACACACACACACACACACACACACACACACACACACACACACACACACACACACACACACACACACACACACACACACACTACAGTCTTACATGGCCAAGTACAAAAGGAAATCTCTCCCTTTAATTAAATACTAAGACCAGTACTGTTATTTCTACTACTGATGGGGATCTGACAGTGACTTACGATCCTCTCTCTCTCTCTCTTTCTCCCCTCTTCTTTCTTCCTCGAGCTCTTACACAATCAACTTCACCAGGAACAAAAGTTGGAAAGGAAGACTTGCAAGAGTACTTATATGTAGTTCAACCTGTAATTTTCTGTTAAGACACATCTTGAATAAAGAAAGCCACATACATTATACACTCGCCAGAGCACGTCAGGCAACCATCTCCACCTTTTGAGAAATATCCACACCACTGCCATTATTTTTACCGGACGGCGGGAATGTACGTGTTACCGCCTTTCTCTTCCCGTTTTCTTCCCGTCACTATCACTCACTGTCACCTGATCCTGCATTATGAAAACTACTTCCTTTTATAAAATACTCGTATCATTTCTTTTAGTTCCCCTGCAGGATGGGAGGCGTAGGCCCACCTGTCACGCCCTGTCAACAACCTGGCCTGACCTTTCACTTCCTTCTCCCCCCTTCTCTTCCCTTATTTTATTCTTTTATGTACTGATCTTGTTTTATTTTTATTAGCGTTTCATTATTAGTATTATTTCAATTTTTATTAACGTGTTATTATTAGTTTTATTATTTTATTTTGTGGTCTTGGTTAGACGCGTAGTTATATATTTTTGATAGAGGGACTGCCACGTGTAGGCATGATGGCTTCTTGCAGTTTTCGTTATTTTATTATGTTCTTATGTTCTTATGTCTACCAACGAATTGTGTGATATCCACTACCCTGTGGGAAAATAAACGAATTTGAATTTGAATTAAAAGGAAATGCTGAATACACCTTCATTCTCTTACTTTCTTATGATTTTATGTTATCATGTCTCCCTGCAAGTTGTGTAATATTCACCCCGTGGAAAAAATAAGCGAATTAGAATTTAAAAGAAAACTGACAATACTCCACTACTTTTGTTTCCACACTTGACGCGGCACACATCCCCAGTCACTTCCTGTCACGGGCCACACCTGACCTTACTAATGATTCACTCGTCGTCTTCTTACAGGGGCTGGCATACTGAGCAGCCCCTTCAGGCTTACCGCGGCCAGGGACACGGTGGGGCTTATTAAACACCACATTTACTCACAGAAATAGTTCCTCCTCTTTACTAAATGATGGCGCTCTTTTCCTGCGTGTTCGAGAGACTGGCTTGCCTTTGTGACCTCAGAACACCTGCGGGCTGAGTGAAAGTTGAAGGGGAAGGGAGGGAAAAGGGAGAATTTACAGGTAAACTACAAGAACAAATGGAGATAGATGAACGGAGGGAAAAAAACGAGAAATTATAGGTAAACAACATGCATGAGAACAAATAGAGATGTGAGATGAAAGGAAAGTAAAAGAAAAATATATGCAAAGACCATGAAGATGAAGATGGAGATGAGAAGAGATCAGGAGAGGAAAAGGTAAATAAACACCCAGAGTAACATCACAAATAACAAACACACACTGGAACAATTAGTGGGTAAACAAACTGAATAACGGAGCGGATAACAAATTTAACCAACAAAACACTTGCCAGAATGGGGAGAGAAACTAACCCCAACAACATAACAAGCAACAGTTAACAACCGAACATCATAACCATTACAAAAATAACAAGCTGAAAGAAAAAAAAAATAGGAATATCTTCTCTTTCCCTCGAAGTCTTGACCTGAAGGAGGGACTGAAGGGAAGAGGAAAGGAGGAAAAGGAAAAAAGATATGAAGTACTTAAGTAACGGAAGCAAAGTGAAATAAGTAGAACAGTAAAACCATATATTATTTCCCTCGTAGTCTTGACCTGAAGGAGGGGCTGAAGGGAAGAGGAAAGGAGGAAAAGGAAAAAGATATGAAGTACTTAAGTAACGGAAGCAAAGTGACCCAGGTAGAACAGTAAAGCATACCTACAAATTTACTGTTTCTCCCACAAGGGCGCCGCTCGCTCCTCCTCCTTCTTCCTTGCTAATAAAAGGAAGGAACAGAGTAAAGTGGAAGCTGCAAACCAAGGGGTATTAATTTTCTTCCCGGGTCTCTCTCTCTCTCTCTCTCTCTCTCTCTCTCTCTCTCTCTCTCTCTCTCTCTCTCTCTCTCTCTCTCTCTCTCTCTCTCTCTCTCTCTCTCTCTCTCTCTCTCTCTCTCTCGTCAGTCAGTATGTGTTGGAGCATGCGGACAATTTTTTTTCTTTTCTTTCTTTTTTTCTTTTTTTCTTTTTTGTTCGTGAAGAGCGGGTGGGAGAGGTGGCGAGGGGGTCAGTGGTTGAGGGCGTAAGGTCAGCGAGTGGGTGGAATTATTCTGCGGGAGGAGGGAAATACATTTATATATTTTGCAGAATTTGTTATTATTTTTTTCCTCAAGTTTATTTTAGTGTGATAGTCGACGGCTGGGTGAGTTGTGGTGGTGGTGGTGGTGGTGTGTGTGTGTGTGTGTGTGTGTGTGTGTGTGTGTGTGTGTGTGTGTGTGTGTGTGTGCTGAATTCTTGATACAAGTAGTAGTAGTAGTAGTAGTAGTAATAGTAGTAGTAGTAG
Organism: Scylla paramamosain; assembly: GCF_035594125.1. Classification (NCBI taxonomy): domain Eukaryota; kingdom Metazoa; phylum Arthropoda; class Malacostraca; order Decapoda; family Portunidae; genus Scylla; species Scylla paramamosain. The sequence goes on from NC_087185.1 coordinate 14,720,437, forward strand.
TAGTAGTAGTAGTAGCAATAATAGTAGTAGTTGTAGTAATGGTATTGTAGTAGAAGTAGTAGTAGTAGTAGTAGTAGTAGTAGTAGTAGTAATAGTAGTAGTTGTAGTAGTGGTATTGTAGCAGTAGTAGTAGTAGTAGTAGTAGTAGTAGTAGTAGTAATAGTAATGGTAATTGAAGCAGCAACGGCAAAGTGACACAGTAACAGCAACTCTAACGATGAAAATGACTATAAACAACAACAACAACAATAACAATAACAACAAAATCAACAACAACAAAAACAACAACACCAATAACACCAACACTATTGCACCACTCTGTACCAACACACCCACTATTCATGCTCAAAATGCTACTGACGCAGGCGATGACGGGGCGAGTACCGTAGATGGACAGGCGGGGCGGGGCGCGGCGGGTTGATAAGGGGTTCTTGCTGACGGGGCTTGCGGGGCTCAGACTCGTGAGGGGAATGGTGCTGACGAAGGCCTAGTTGTGGGTAATGATTCTATCTTTCCCCTCTTCTCCCCTCACCCTTTCCCTCTTCTTAGGTCATTCATGTCTTCTTGTTTTCCTTCTTAGTCATGTTTTTCTTATTTCTCTCATTTCTTTCTTTCTCCTCTTCTTTATCTTTCGTCTTTCTCATTTCCCTCTTCTTTTATTTTTCCCTTCCTTCCCCTCAGCTCATTCATATTTCTTCTTTTTTTCTCTTTTCGTTCTTATTTCCCTCCCTTTCCTTTCTCTTCCCTCCTTCCTCTTAGCTCGTTCATGTTTCTTCCTGTCTCTTTCTCTCATTTCGTTCTTATTTTCCTCTCCTTTCCTTTCCTTTGCCTTCCTTCCTTCCTCTTGCCTCGTTCATGCTTTTTCTCTCCTTTCCCTGTTTCTCATCTTCCTATTTACTTTTCCTTCTTTCCTGCTTTCCCCTCTTCTCTCTTTCTCTTCTCTCTCTCTCTCTCTCTCTCTCTCTCTCTCTCTCTCTCTCTCTCTCTCTCTCTCTCTCTCTCTCTCTCTCTCTCTCTCTCTCTCTCTCTCTCTCTCTCTCTCTCTCTCTCTCTCTCTCTCTCTCTCTCTTTTCATTCTTATTTTCCTCTTCTTTTTCTTTTTCTTCTCAGCTCATTCGTATTTTCTTCTTTCTCTCCTTCCTTTGACCTTATTCTTGTCTTCTTTCTTTTCCCTCTTTCTCCTTGAACTCATTCTTGTTTTCCCCTTCTTTCTCTTCTCCCTTTAAGCTCATTCCTGTTTTTCCCTTCATTTCCCTCCTTCCTCTCTCATTATTCCTGCTTTTTCCCTTATATCCTCCTCCACTCCTCTCTCTCCCTCCTCTTTCCTCACAATCCATTCTTGTTTTCCCTTGCTTTCTCTTCTACCTCCCCTCACAACTCATCTATTTTTTCCTCCTTTCCCCTCCCGTCCTCACATCCCCTCCCTTCTTCCTTATTCTCAGCTCATTGCATTCTCTCCATTCCTCCTCTCCTTTCTCATCGCATCCCCTGAGATCTCATTCTTCATGCCCCTTCAACTGTCTTTCCCCCTCACAGACTGTCCCGCCCTCTCCTTTCTTATCTTCCCTTCCCCTCACACCTCGTTCCTCCTGTTTCCGTTACCTCAATGCATTCCTTTCCTCTTCCTCTCTAAATTCATGCCTCATTTTCATTCTTCCTTATTTTCTTTCTTCCTTCCTTTAATAATTCATCTTTCTTCTTCTTTCAGTTCACTTCCTTTTCGCTTTCTCTTCTCCTTCCTCATAATTCCTTTTTTCGTTCTTTCATTCTTATTTTCCTCATATCTCTATTTGTTTTTTCCTCCTTGCCTTTGGATGGATTCCTCCTACTCTGCTACTTTACCTTCTCGTTTCTTTCCTCTTTTCCTTACCTATCTTTCCCCTCGCATCTCATTATCGCACTTCACTGTTTTTCCGTTTCTTCCTTTTACTTTCCCCTCCCTTTCCTTTCCGTTTCTCTTCCTACGAGTATTCTTCGTTCCCTCAAATTTCATCACCTTTTCTTCTCTCTCTCCTCTTATACACTCCTTCTCTATTCCTTCCTTTCCTTCCCCTCCCCTTACCTATTCTTTCATTCCCTAAATCTCATCACCTTTAGCTCTCTCTTTTATTCCTTCCTCTCCTTTCCTTTCCCGTTTTCTTTCCTCCTCCTGTCTTCCCCGTTTTCCCTCCCAGCTCCTGCCTTCCAACTCATCGCCTCCGTACATTGTTACCAACTTTGTCAGTCTTGTGAGGCAGCATAATAATCTCAAACTAATGCCATTATTTGCTGCTTGCTCACCCATTGCTTTCTCAAGTGCTGTGTTGTTTTTCGAGTTCCCTTCATGCGCCGCTAACCACATTCCTGCCTCCTGTTTACCTGCTCTTGAATTTTTTATCTTATTTTTATGGTATTGTAGGTTCGATGTGTGTGTTTTTATTTACGGTATTGCTGCTTCTGCTGCTACTTTTATTATGACTTTTTTTTTGTTATTATTTATTGGTTTTGATGTTTCTATTCTTATCTTCCTCTATATCTTCCCTTCCTCCGGTTCTTTCTTTATTGACGATTTTTTTCTCATGTATTTTTATTCTATTTTATGAGCGTAATTTCCAGGTTTTTTTTCTTTCTTTTTCTTTCATTCAGCATTTACTAGATTTCCCTCCTACGTATTTCGTCCTTTATTTTTGTTTTAATTTTCCTTCGTAACATTTAAGATATTTCCACTGTAGTGTTCTTTTAACTGTACTCATCTTAATTGCTTGTCATGGCTCTCTTCGCTCACACGTTCTTTTATGCACTTGTTTTTGAAAATGTTGGTGTTTTGTAAATTTTTCTGTTGTAACATTTTTGTGACTGCAATGATCAGTTCCCGGAATTTTCTTTATCCTCTGTTTACAAATACGCTGTTCCGTGATGCATTGCTTAATGGTGATGCCTCTCGTCTGCAGGTCATTCTGGAAGCTTTACGATAACAATTTAACGAGTGAAATGTTTAGTTTTCTTAGTTCTTTTATTCCATTTATCACGTTCTCATCTTATTTTGTCTTCTTTTTACCTTTTAATGGTGTTTTTTCCTCACTTCAGTCATTTCACTGCTTGTACGATTTTTTTTTCTTTTTGGTAAGCTTTCAGAATTCTCTCCATGCAGCGTTTATCACCTTTTTTTCATACGTTTCCTTAGTTTTTCGTGTTTTAATTATGGTTTTCTCTCACCTCAGTCATTATTCCTGTGCTTGTAAGATAATATTTTATGGTAAGTTCTCACAATTCCCTCCACGCATTGTCTATCACATCCTTTTCCCCTTTTTTTTTTTTTTTTATGTGTTCTCTTAGTGTTTCGTATTTTAATGATGGTTTTCTCTCACTTCTATCATCCCAGTGCTTGTAAGATATAATTTTTACTAAATTTTCACAATTCTCCCCACGCACCGTTTAACACTTGCTCTGCTCCTTTTATCATGTGTTTTCTTAGTGTTTTGCATTTTAATGATGGTTTTCTCTCACTTCAGTCGTTCCAGTGCTTGTAAGATATAATTTTTATTAAGTTGTTCACAATTCCCTCCACGCACCGTTTATCACATGCTCTGTTCCTTTTCTTGCTTTAATGAGGGGTTTTCTCTTCCATAACTCATTCTAGGGCCTCGACTCGTACGTTAACATTTTTATGACCCTAATAATACGTTTCACTCCGCCATAACTCTTCTGCAAACATCCATATTGCGGCTTTGGCAGGAGCGAAATTATAAGTTTAACCTCCCCTTTAGTCATCCAGAACGCTGCGCTGTGGCCATACAATGCTTTTATCGAGACTCTCTCCTGAAAATATTCGTAGTACTTTTTCTCTCTGTTGTGTGTACGTAACGATAAAATTTTCTTTGGATCATGTCTTCTGAAAATATTTGTATTGTTGCTTTCGTGTTTCGGTTGTAATATGTTTTTACTTTACGTCATTGAAGAACCTATTGATGTTTCTATTTTCATTTCATTTCATTCACATATTCTTCTCTGAAAATATTCCTAATACTTTCTACGTTATGTGAATGTAACGGTAAGCTTCTTTCCATCATGTCTCCTGAAAATGTTTGCATGGTAGCTTTCGTGTTTAAGTAGTATTTTTATTTATTTATTTATTTCACTTCATTGAAAAACCTAATATCTTTATTCTCCCACTGAATAATATATGTAGATACAATATATTTTGTTTGAACGGCGGCACTGAACCTACCATAAGTCTCATGACAATATATGTGTCGCTGTTTTAGTATTTAGTAAGCAATAACAGTAAATTACATCTCCTCTTTAGGTATGCAATAAATTATACTACTGCTATGAACATTATTGACGTGCTTCTCATTCGGAAATATGTGGAACGCATCTTAAGTGTGAGTGTGACGAGTCCATTGCTAAACCAGTCTCTTGAAAATACTTGCATTGTTTTAGTATAGGAAGGAACCATTTATTACTTTCCATTTATCATGTGGACGCCTGATATGGCCACGTAAATATTTCCTCTTCCTTCTATCTTCTCGTAATTCCTTCTTTCTTTCTTTCTTCCATTCTTTTTTTTCCTCCTATCTCCCTTTTGTCTTTTCTTCCTTCTCTTTGAATACACTCCTTTTCTACTCCTCTTTTTTCCACCCGTTTCTTTCCCCATGTTCTGGTGAAGGAAATTATAAATCACGTCTATAGTCACTCGAGAGTCTTTTTCCCATTGCCGTATTTACCTTTTTCATCATCTAGGGATCTGCAGTATAGCTCGTGATTATTCTTCTGACAACTTTCTCACTAATTATCTTGCCACAGCTATAGTCACTCAAGATTTTTTCCCATTCTCGTATTTACTTTTCCCATCATCACCTAACGATTTACAGTATGGCTTGTAATTATTCTTCTGCCAAATTAGTCGGTAAAAAAAAAAAAATAAATAAATAAAATATCCATGCTGTATAATGAAGGATATAAATCTTGCCACATCTCCAGTCGCCCTGAAATCTGCACCATTGTCGTATTTTTTGTCAACTCTCTCACCTTTCTCGCCATAAAATCACCGCAAAGTGTTATGGAAAGCGAAACAAGTCTTAGCTTTGAAGTCTGTACTGTAACGTGCATTGCCTTAAGATAACCTTTAACACCTTTCTCACCACAAAATTACCGAGCAGTGTTAGGGTGAACTACTAATTTTATCGTGTGTTTATCTTTTCTGTGCATCGCCTTATGATATACTTTTAACATTTTCTTTTTCGGCACAAACCAACCGTAGTGTAGAGTTAGCATGAAAATATTACTAATCTTACCGCATGTCTGTCGTTTCTGAAGCTTGTATTGTAACGAGCACCGCCTTACACTTTTAACAACTTTCTCACCACAAAGTAACCATAGTGTAAAGATGAAGGAAATTACAAGCCTTACTTCATACTTGTCTTCCTGAGGTCTGCATTGTGCTGTGCCATGGCCTCGTAATTCAGTTGATAAATTTCACCTCACCTTTCCTCGCCCTTACGTATTGTCAGGCAGAAAATGACGTGTTTCCAATGATACACGCCACAGCCATCCATCTCCGTGACCCATTCTTCGCCCCTCGCCCCTCTCCTCGCGGCCTGTCCATCTTGCCCCTAAGACGCCGCCCCTACAGATCCCTTTAATGGTGCCTCAGGTGGACGTAAATGTAACAAAGGCACCACCGCAGCATTCATGGCCCAACTCCGCCCGTCCCGTCTCCTCCACTCCCGTCCACCTCCTCCACTCCAGTCCACCTCCTCCTCCTCCTCCTCCTCCTCCTCTTCCTCCTCCTCCGACCATTGTTGCCCTTTTCTCGCCGGCCACTGAATCTATACTCATGCAAGATGCAAAGCCTGTCCCTTCCCAGCCCGGCTCCCCTTTCTTCTTCCTCCTCATCATTCCTCCTCCTCCTCCTCCTCCTCCTCCTCCTCCTCCTCCTCCTCCTCCTCCTCCTTAACCGTCGCCCACCCCGCTGCATAAGAACGCCAAAGCAGTCGAACTTTGCAAATGCCTGTATTATTTAGGTGTGTGTGTGTGTGTGTCTGTGTGTGTGTGTGTGTGTGTGTGTGTGTGTGTGTGTGTGTGTGTGTGTGTGTGTGTGTGTGTGTGTGTGTGTGGCCTTCGCCTGGTTACACTTCCCTTGCCTCCTTTATCCCTTCATCCCTTCCATCATTGCCTCCACCCCCTCTTCTCCTTTCCTTCCTTCCTTCCACGCATTCTTCTCTCCTCCTCCTCCTCCTCCTCCTCCTCTTCCTCCTCCTCCTCCATTCCCTTCCTCACTGCCCTCAAGCTTCAGCCTCCGCAATAAAAGCAGAGAAAGTTCATTAGAAGCTGTCAGTAACTCGCTCCAGTAAAAGTTATTAAAAAAATTTCCTTGGAGTTTAAGATTGAAAAAAAGAAAAAAAAAAGATGGTACCACTGCTGTCCATTTGCGATTTCTTAAAAACATATACATATTTTCTTTTTCCTTATGGATTTCTTTTGTTTTTTTTTCAGTTTTGCCTAATGTATCTTTTCAGTTTTTTTTTCTCTCTCTTGTTTTGTCGTGGTATTATTGTCATTGTTGTTGCTGTTGTTGTTGTTGTTGTTGTTGTTGTTGTTGTTGTTGTTGTTGTTGTTGTTGTTGTTGTTGTTGTTGTTGTTATTATTATTATTATTATTATTATTATTATTATTATTATTATTATTATTATTATTATTATTATTATTATCGGAGAGTATCCCTTTCCATTAGGAGGTGAGAGTGTGAATGATGTATGTATGTATGTGTGCGGTGCTTTGTCTGTGCCGCGCCGTGTGGTATCGGTGGCACGGTATACAGACAGGTAGACACATTACTATTATCGCTACAGAAAGCCATGTCAAGAGTTATACACAGAAAAAAAAATATATATGAAGATTATACCACCAGGTGTCAGTGCGGGCCAGGACACAGCTGGAAAATACAATAAAATACAGTGATTAGATAAAAAAAAAAGTAACAAAAACACAAAATAAGAAATGAAAATTAGCGCAACCTTATTTTATTTTATATTTTTAAGCAGAAAGACACAAAAAATGCAAAAAATTAGCAATAAAAACTACCGTGATCTGATCTTCTCTTATTTTCTATTATTTAAGCAGAAAGTAAAACAAAAAAAAATACAAAATTGGGAACAAAACAAGTCAACCTAACTTTTTAAACATTTTCTACCCTGACTGACTTTTTTAAAATATATCAGTAATCGCGAAAGTCAAAGTCTCATATGGCGCACAATTCTAAAAAAAAAAAAAAAAAAGAAAAAAAGTGGACTCATAGATAACCGAGAGAAAGCATGCGAAAAATTGAGCTGCAGGGTGCGGAACAATTTGAAGCGCCATAGAGTGCAGAGAGTACATCGCCTAGTAATTCTGGGCTGGTGGCAAATAAATATATCGTGTATTGTTTCCATCAGCAATATTCTCATCCCAGTAACCTTTCTCCTTTTTTTTTTTCCAGACGTTGTCATATATAATAGCTTTCGTTTTTGTTTCCCTCCTTTGTACCAATCTTTTCATATCTAAGTTACACACACACACACACACACACACACACACACACACACACACACACACACACACACACACACACACACACACACACACACACACACACACACACACACACACACACACACACACACACACACACACACACACTATTATCATCTCCCTGTAACCTCTTTCTCTTGTTTCCAGTTTGTACTCTCTATATAAAAAAAAATTACTTACGAGTACTCCTGTTGACTCTCTCTCTCTCTCTCTCTCTCTCTCTCTCTCTCTCTCTCTCTCTCTCTCTCTCTCTCTGTCTCACGGTATTGCCATTAAACTTATTATTTCCATCATCCGGGTTAATGAGACTTTCTGGAAACCGAGAAAAAGAAAGCATAAAAAATGGGATTCTGTGTGTGTAGTGACTCATTTACCGCCGCGAGATGATTTACATGTGTTGGTGGCTCGTGTTTCTTACCGCCTTGTTCTCACACCAAGAATTCTCTCAAAGGTCACGAAGATTACTTGCCAGGCTCTCGTGAGTGTTAGCTATAGACGATGCAGAACAGACCGCTTGCTATTTCCTTTCTTGCTTTTCATGTAAGGGACTTTGGCCAGGCAGGTTCTCGTGAGTGTTAGGTATAGACAGTACAGAACAGACACCTCGCTATTTTCTTTGTTTTCTTTCACGTATGAGCGGTGTTGGCCAGACAGGTTCTAGTGAGTGAGGTAAGTATAGGCAGTGCAGAACAGAATCCTCGCTATATTCTTTCTTGCTTTCCACATATGAGCGGTGTTGGGCAGACAGGTTCTAGTGAGTGAGGTAAGTATAGGCAGTGCAGAACAGAATCTATCTTGTTTTTCACGTAAGAGGTGTTCCGGGCAAGGGTAAGAAAAGTGATGTAAAAAAAAGAAGAAAAAAAAAAAGGAAAAAAACTAAAGACGCCGGTCCCTCAAGAAACAGTACAAAGGCAAGCCCAGAATTACATTGGTGGTTGTCTTGAAACGTAAAGTCCTGAAAACACTCGTGGAAATACCAATAACTTCCACTACAGTCTGTTCGGAATTAAGACGATGCATTTGATTTGTTTCTTTGCATCTATATATTTCTTCCTTTCATCCTCTTTTCATATAAAAGCCGCTATGGCCAAGGGCAACGAAAGTGATAAGGAAAAAGATCCGCAGTTCGAAAGCAAATCCAAACATTACATAGTGAAGCGTCTTGAAACCTGTCTGTCTATATACCAGGTCGGCAACTCCACACGGGGCGGCTCAGACAAAGCACTACACACGCAATACACACACCACTGAGCCCCGTTGACCCCTGCTGGAAAGGGACCCACTGTGGTGTATGAAATGAATAAGGCGACTGATAAGTAAATGAATGAAAAAGTATATAGGTGTGTGCGTGTGTGCGTGTGCTTCTGTTGTGTACCTCGATGTGGATGAACTAGGATGAACTTGTCTCGTTGGCCAGTTCAGTCTTCGTGCACTCCCCAATCAAAACGCTTCTGTTTGTTCGGGCGTTTACCAACATGGGAAGCGTTTTGGTTGGATAGGTTACGAAAAGATTGGAATTGGCGCCACACTTCCCCAACCTCTGAGACGTCTCCGCCAGTTTTTCTCACCCCCCAGCTGCTAACTCTGTACAAGGGCCTTATCCGTCCATGTATGGAGTATGCTTCACATGTCTGGGGGGGTTCCACTCATACTGCTCTTCTAGACAGGGTGGAATCAAAAGCCTTTCGCCTCATCAACTCCTCTCCTCTAACTGACTGTCTTCAGCCTCTCTCTCACCGCCACAATGCTGTACCTCTAGCTGTCTTCTAGCGCTATTTTCATGCTAACTGCTTTTCTGATCTTGCTAACTGCATGCCTCCCCTCCTCCCGCAGCCTCGCTGCACAAGACTTTCTTCTTTCTCTCACCCCTATTCTGTCCACCTCCCAAACGCAAGAGTTAACCAGTATTCTCAATCATTCATCCCTTTCTCTGGTAAACTCTGGAACTCCCTGCCTCCTTCTGTATTTCCACCTTCCTATGACTTGAATTCCTTCAAGAGGGAGGTTTCAAGACACTTATCCTTCAAATTTTGACTACTGCTTTGGACACTTTTATGGAACTGGCATTTCAGTGGGCATTTTTTTTATTGGATTTTTGTTGCCCTTGACCAGTGTCCCTCCTGCATAAAAAAAAAAAAAGTCCAAACGTGACTGTGGAACCTGATAACCAGTGAAGTGGTCTTATTGGTTATCCGGCAAGCGAAAAAAAAGTGACTGGAACTGATTATAAGTAATTTCGAGTGTTTCAAACATTGTATGCCAGTTTACATACAGCTGGACTCCTGAACGCAACATAGTAAACTGCCTTCACAGCGCCATCACCACAGGTACTTGATACAGGAGCTTAGGTTTATCACAGCTGGCCACATATTGAAAAAAAAAACAGCAATCCTAGAACACCAGCATCCCAGTAACTCCCACTTTGGCCTATTTAAAGTGAAAATGATGCTCTGAAACATTTAGATATACGAAAAAAAAAAAAAAATAGCATATAGCAAACCGTCTTATAAGGGACATCTAATGTAGTGATACTTGTTCGTCCTTTGTGTTCCTTTGAGCTGACGACATATGTATAATTTCGTGGCGGGTTAATTGAGTTACCCCAGCGACTTCAATTGGGAGCTTATTCCAGTTCCTAATGACGTGATTATCAAGGGTGTATGTAAGAGAGAGAGAGAGAGAGAGAGAGAGAGAGAGAGAGAGAGAGAGAGAGAGAGAGAGAGAGAGAGAGAGAGAGAGAGAGAGAGAGAGAGAGAGAGAGAGAGGAAACAAATGATGGAAAGTGGAGGAGGAGAGATGAAGGAAGAGACAGATAGTAAAAAGAAAGATTAAGTGAATGAGGGAAGCAGAGGATAAAGTAAATGATGAGAGAGAGAGAGAGAGAGAGAGAGAGAGAGAGAGAGAGAGAGAGAGAGAGAGAGAGAGAGAGAGAGAGAGAGAGAGAGAGAGAGAGAGAATAAATAAAAGGCAAGGCAGAGGGGGAAAGAGAGGAGGGATAGAACAGAGGGAGAGAGAAAGAGCGGGGGAGAGAAATACGAGTAGGGAGAGAGTAAATAGGAAAGGAAGAGAGTGAAGGAGGGAGGGAGGGAGAGAGGGAGAGAACAAGAGAGGGACACACGAGAGAGAATTTAGCGCCAGTGCAAAGACAATTGTGAACTTTATACCTACACACGTTTTGGAGCACAGAGAGAGAGAGAGAGAGAGAGAGAGAGAGAGAGAGAGAGAGAGAGAGAGAGAGAGAGAGAGAAATGTTTGGTGTGTATCCTGGGTTGCGTTCACGAGTTTCTCTCTGACAGATGTGGCTTACTTTTTTCGACTCTCTCTCTCTCTCTCTCTCTCTCTCTCTCTCTCTCTCTCTCTCTCTCTCTCTCTCTCTCTCTCTCTCTCTCTCTCTCTCATTTACTCCTATTTTTACTTTCTCTCCATAATGTTTCTGTCTTAAATTCTCTTCACTTTCTTATCTTCCATCATTTTTCGTTCTGATTCACCTCTTCATTCCCTCTCCCTCTCTCCCTCCTTCCCTCTCCCTCTCTCCCTCTCTTGCGTTATCATTCCTCCTCCTTATCTTTGTATTAATCATAATTCCACGCTATTATCTTGTCACTCTTCTGGGTCGTTTTTCTCACGCGTTCCTTTTTTATAATTAAACCTTTCTGCGTCTTCCTCTTTGTTCAAGTAAAACGCTCCTGAACCACTTAAGTTTTACACCGACCCGCGAATTTTTCATTTTCTCGCTGAAATAAAAGCATATACTCTTTAATTCTCTTCACGTGGACACTTGCGACCTGCTTTTGTTTCTCCTCGCGGGTCCTTTTAGTGAGTCTGGCGAGCTACGTGAAGGCTGAGTGTCATGGGAAGGTTTCTGAAGGCTAATTGAGTGTCTTAGTAATCTTTATGGTTCCCTCGAGTTAATTAGATGAGACAAAATAAAGTGATGTAAGCTTAGTTTAGTTTAGATCAGTTTATTTTAGGTTATAAGGTTGGGTTATGTTTCATTAGGTTAGCTTTGATACGTTGCGTTTGCTCAGGGTTAGGTTAGGTTACATTATGTTTGTTTAGATTAGGTTAGGTTTGGTTAGGTTAGGTTAGATAAGTTGAGGTGAAGTAAAGGTAAGATGAGATGATGTTAGATTAGACATTTTCTTAGAGTTAGGTTAGGTAAGGTAGAATAATATAAGGTGAGCTGATGTGAGGCTCGGTTAGGTAAGGTTACGTTTGATTAGGTCACGTGAAGGATTAGGTTAGGTCAGGTAAGGTAAAATAACGTAAGGTAAGACGAGGTGAGGTGAGAAGAGGTTAGGTTAAGTTTGATTAGGTTAGGTCACGTGGAAGGTCAGGTCAGATGCGTCTAAAGGGCGGGATGAATTTTAACAAACTCTGTCTTTGATTCCCTTTGTGCTTCTTTCTCTTCTTCTTTCCTCCGTGTTTTCTCTTCTCCTCCGCTGTGCCTTTTGTGAGGAGTTTTCTCTTCTATATTCTACTCGCTACCTGCGTACCCTCTGTTCATTTTATACGTCTGTCTGTCTCTCTGTCTGTCTGTCTGTCTGTCTGTCTGTCTGTCTGTCAGTGTGTGTGTGTGTGTGTGTGTGTGTGTGTGTGTGTGTGTGTGTGTGTGTGTGTGTGTGTGTGTGTGTGTGTGTGTGTGTGTGTGTGTGTGTGTGTGTGTCTCTATCCATTCTCTCTCTCTCTCTCTCTCTCTCTCTCTCTCTCTCTCTCTCTCTCTCTCTCTCTCTCTCTCTCTCTCTCTCTCTCTCTCTCTCTCTCTCTCTCTCTCTCTCTCTCTCTCTCTCTCTCTCTCTCTCTCTCTCTCTCTCTTTCTCAATCATATAGTATAAGTTATGACAAAAGTGTAGTAAGGCCCAGCAGATCAGATTTATTCCTTCTTCTTCCTTTGTGTTCCTTTGTATTAGATAGCTGGGTAGTTTACTGACCACAGCAAGCAGTACAATAATAATAATCAGCTCACATATCACATACTACAGATTACAGTTGTTAGTGTGACGATCCACAATACACCCTGCAGTCCACATGAATGGAGTGCAATGGAGTGGCTGGTGTGGAGTGTTGCCTTTGAAATGTTACTCCCTCACTTGTCCCTTCACTGTCACTCTGTTTCTCTTTCCTTCTTTTTTTCTCTTGTTATCCAAAATGTATGTACTGTTCTCTTTGTTTCCCCCACTGTATTCTCAATCTTGACTTGTCCCTTCTCACTGTCTATGTTTTTTTTTTGTTCTTCTTTCCCTTTCCTTTCCTTACCTCTTATTATTCAAAATTTATGCGGTTTTCTTTGTTTCCTCACTATATATGTATTTCCACACATATACCCCTTTAATGTCCTGTTCTTCTCTATATTCCCTCCATTCATTTCTCTTATTATCTCTGTCTCTTCACCATATTTATTTTCAAACACGTCCTCTTCATCTTCTGTACATTCCTTATCTTCCGTATCAGTAAATCGCGTTTGTCTCCTTGCAGTCCCCACGGCGGAGCTCCTTGGTGACGGGGACGTGTTTCTGGACAATGGCAGCACCTTGAACCTCACCTGCGTGGTCCACTTCAGCCCCACGCCCCCTGAGTTCATCCTGTGGTATCACCGTGACAAGGTAAGAGAACTGAGTGGCTGTATTCAATAGGAACGTATTCTCAAGCGCTTGGCTGGCCTGCCTGGACTGCTGTTGGGTATCTAGTGGAGGGTATTAGTGTGTTCAAGGGTGTTTTCATGATTCCGGCTGTTTTTCGATGTTTTTAAGCATATTTTTATTATCCTTGCTAGTTTGAACAGTCTCTAGTGGAAATTATTTTTGTTTTTAAGGGTGTTTTCATGATTCCGGTTAGTTTGGGCAGTGTTCAGTGGATGTTATTGGTGTTTACGAGGGTATTGTCATGATTAACAGTGCCCTATGAGAGCCCACAGAGATGATTATTTGGGTTCTCAAGGGTGTTTTGAAAATTATATAGTTTTTTTTTTTATGGCTTCTGCATCATCAAAGGGAAAATAAAATACTCCTGTAGGCTTTAAGTGCAGTAATGTAGGCTTCATTATCTGGATTCTCAAGGGTGTTTTCATAATCATATAGTTTGCTAAGTGTTCTGTATCATCAATATATACAAATACACTCTAGAGGATCCAAGTAATCACCTCTGTGGGATTTGTGCGCAGTTCTCATGAAGGCCAATAGCGCTTGAGAATATGGCACTTAGTGTAGATCGCAGTGTTGGTTTCTCTTTGGTATTAATTGACACTTCCTGGCACTGGCGTCGTTATCACTTGTACGTATTGATCCCCCAAGGTAAGTGTCTGCATGTTCGCCTCTTTTATGTCCACTTTCATAGGAGAACCTTGGTTGATTATTCACGGGTCACATTCGTGCGTTTGTACTCATTAATACTTGATTTGCATGATTTTATGAATGCTTTTTGTCCATGTGAATTAAAGAGAACCCCCACGCATGCCTCGGAATGTCTTGCAAGGCCCGTCCGCCGCTCCTGTGCTTTATTTATGCACTTCATTATGTCTGCTGCTGCTGCTGTGCATACTGAATAGCGAGGGGGGCAACAATAAGCTAAGAGCCAGAACTCACCCACACTTTTTTCCTTTTTTTTTTTTTCAATTCTCTTTTTTATGTTTCTGAGTATAGGATGTTTTATTTCTCATCCCATTGTTGTGTGTGTGTGTGTGTGTGTGTGTGTGTGTGTGTGTGTGTGTGATAGTAGTAATACCACTAATAGATAATAATAGTATTCAACGGTTTATTTACAATTAGCAAGTATCTCGCTCAAGAATAACAGGGAGATGCTGCTGAATAAGAAAATCGCTCAATCTCACACTTCAGGAACTGCAGTGGTTAGATGGAACCCGAACAAACGAAAAAAATAGTAAAAAATAAAATAAAAGCATAAAGATAGTGTGTGTGTGTGTGTGTGTGTGTGTGTGTGTGTGTGTGTGTGTGGTCAGCAGGCAGGGCATACCATCGGTGGCGTTAGACTATCGGAACGAGCAGAAGCGATTCCCTCAATTGGTGCTCCGATCATTCCGTCACGGCAGCCTGGGGGACGTGGCGCAGCTGTGGCTTTGGGCAGGAGCCTGAGGAGGAGGAGGAGAAGGAGGAGAAGAAGCAGGAGGGAAGGAAGGAAACTGTGGTCAGGATGCGGGGGAAACATGAAGAAGGATGGAGAAAAAGAAGGAAGGTCAGGCGAGGTTGTCGAGAAGGGAAAGTAAAGGTGAAGGAAGGAAGGGGAGGCGGTGATTGAAGGTGACGGGGAAGAGAAGTGGAGGGGAAGAATATTCAGGAAGGTAAAGAAGATCTAGGGAAGGGAGGACACTTGTAAAAACGGAGAGAGATGCACACAATAGGGAGGATGTTTTTGTCAAAGAGGAACTGAACAAACTCAGAAGAGGGACAGAAAGGAATAGAGAACGGGAAAGCCTGAAAAGAAAACAGACAGAACATACTAGGAGAGGGGAAGAAAGGTTACAAAAAGGGACGGTTCTGTTTTTACAGGAAGGAGGCAAGGAAGCGACGTGGACAGGGAAGGGAAAAAGACGAAGGAATGGTATGTGTGAATATGAAGGACAGAATTAGCAGGAAGGGGCAAAGAGGAAAGAAATAAAAGGAAGAATAATTGGGTGAACAGTAAATAGAGTTAGTGAGAAGGGGCAGGGAGAAGAGAGAGAGAGAGAGAGAGAGAGAGAGAGAGAGAGAGAGAGAGAGAGAGAGAGAGAGAGAGAGAGAGAGAGAGAACTGAATAGGGACGAAATAGGATAAGTGGGAGGAGGCAGAAAGAAAACATAAAAAAAGGGGAATACTTGGATTAAAATAAGATATGAAAAGCGGAAAGGAACGAGAAGCATAAACAAAAGGGAGAAAAAAAGAGGAGGCAGTTATAGTAGAAAGAGAAAGATAAAAAGAAAGAAGGATGCTTTACGAGGGAACATGAATAAGAGGGGAGTGGGAGGATGGGAGGCGCAGTAATGGGGAATATCGACTGTGACATTGGCGTGACAGATCGTGACATTTATCTCTTTGAAGTGCGTGATGAGGCGTTTTGTTTTTTGTTACCACTGACTGACTGCCTGGGGGGTGCGGGAGGAGCCTACCTGCCCGCCACGTGACTAATAAGACAGGTAAGCAGACGAGGCAGCGATGCGTGGGAGGATTGTGGGTAGTATTAAGGTGAAAATATGTTACTTTCTCTCTTCTCCTCCCACCACTACCTGCCGCTGCCTCGCTGATTAGAGGTGTGTGTGGGGGCTATTTCTCACGTGTGTGTGTGTGTGTGTGTGTGTGTGTGTGTGTGTGTGTGTGTGTGTGTGTGTGTGTGTGTGTGTGTGTGTGTGTGTGTGTGTGTGTCTATCTACTGTTATTACTGCTGCTGCTGCTGCTACTACTACTACTACTACTACTACTACTACTACTACTACTACTACTACTACTACTACTACTACTACTACTACTACTACTACTACTACTACTACTACTACTACTATTTTTAACAGTTATTTTTAACAGTGCTATTGAAAAACATCAAGCTGCAAAATTACAGAGATAGTGCAGAATAAGAAAAAGAAAATATTCACTCTGAGACGCTTGAAACTGCAGTGGTTAGATAAATTACGAAAAAAAAAAAACATAAATTAGCGTGTGTGTGTGTGTGTGTGTGTGTGTGTGTATGATCGACGAAGCATTTAAATTATTCCAGGCTTTATTTATTAATACACAAAGGAGGAAGCACGCGACTATTAGCTTCCATTAGATGATAAAACAAATCTCGTGGAATTTAGATACAGTGGTAAATAAAACATGTGGAATGAAAGCAGTTAACACTCTTATTTGAAACACACACACGTCACACGCACACATTCCTGCATTCATATCGACAACAGATACGCAAGTTCTAAATACTGAACTGAATATATAAAAAAAACAATAGAGACTTCAGCTGCAAAACACTTCATTTCTGCCACTTCTCTTCACAGTCATTACCTTTCCTGTCTCCTTTACCTGTTCGTCACACCTTTCTGATGCCTGTCCTGCTTTACAATGCTCTGTTATTTGTATTGATGTTCTCTATCTTAAATTAATGTTAACTTCCCCATTCTGACTTCACCACATCATTCCCTATTCTTCTTCACCTATTCCCTATTATTCTCAAGTGTTATTTATTCTTCACCACCCATTTTCCCTTCATTCTCAACTATTTATCATTCCTCATCACTCATTTCCCATCATTCTCCTGTTATTCATTTATTTCCACTAATTTTTCCCATTATTCCCTACTATTATTAATTTTTCATCACCCATTTCCCATCATTCTCTGGTATTATTCATTATTCAGCCATTTCCCCTCATTCCCCATCATTTCCACTACTCATGCTTTCATTCACTCACACCTCATAATCCATTTTCACTATTCATTCCACGCCTCTCATTCCTCACCAGGTGTTTCTCGCTCTCCATTCACTATCTGTCATTCCCTAGAACTCATTCCCCCACCTGCCGTGCTTCACCATCCATTCCTCACCATCATTCTCTCCATCCAGCCCCTGTTTCTTTCCACACCATCCATCCACCGTCACTCATTCCCCCATCATTTATTCCCCACTAGTTAAACCCTTCCACTCCACTTTTGTAAGGAATATTCTTTACCACCAACTGCTGCCACTACCTGCAGAACGCACCATCCACTTCCCTCCACTTTCCTCCACTTCTTCAGAGTCCTCCAGTGCTATTCCACATTCGTCGCTCCATCACAAATGCATGAGAACGGAAGAAAGAAGAAGGTGTTACAAATGTATGCAGTAATATCATTGCAGAGTACACGGTGCATATGACAAGAATACCTGAAGACCTGACGAGCGACAATACAAGCAAGACAAAGGAAAAGAGGAGAAAAAGCGTCAGAGTTGAATAAGGGAATAAATATGTAAGAAATCTGTCCTCCTACCAATGAGAATGAGAGGGAGAGATAGGAAGCTTTTAGAGGATAAAGGAGAAGGCATAAAAGTGGACAAAAAAGGGATAGAATCGCAATATGACTGAGTGAATACTGATATGGAGACTTTTCTCAGAGGATTTTATTGTCGGGTTCGAATTTAAATGAAAAATGCAAAAATCTGATAGCATTCCACCTCTTCCTCGCCCATCCCGCCCTCCTCCTCCTCCTCCTCCTCCTCCTCCTCCTCCTCCTCCTCCTCCTCCTCCTCCTCCAGCACCCGCCGCCGCTCCACCTCATTCCATCAAACTCCACGGGATTGCTATGTTCTTTTTATTGCGAGTGAATGTATTAACCTGCTATTAATATTTCAAGCAATCCGTGATGTGGTTATCGCAGCGGATCACGAGATGTGCGTGCGTGCGTTCATACACACACACTCACACACACACACACACACACACACACACACACACACACACACACACACACACACACACACACACACACACACACACACACACACACACACACACACACACACACACACACACACACACACACACACACACACACACACACGTTTAATAATTCATTGTTTGCATGTTTGTTTGCCTTTCCATGCTTTATTAAACATTATTACTAGCATAATAGGTGTGTGTGTGTGTGTGTGTGTGTGTGTGTGTGTGTGTGTGTGTGTGTGTGTGTGTGTGTGTGTGTGCGCCTGCACCCGCTCTCTGGTAACAGGAATAATACTTATCGTGCACTTTTGAGATTTCACAAAGAGCAGTTCAGAATTGTAATTTTGGACCGCGGGAAGTTTTGGTGCTGATATTGATATTTGCACACACACACACACACACACACACACACACACACACACACACACACACACACACACACACACACACTGCGTAGTGTAGTGGTTAGCACGCTCAGCTCACAACCAAGAAGGCCCGGGTTCGAATCGAGGCAAATGGGCGAGCCTCAATGTGTAGCCCCTGTTCACCCAGCAGCAAGTAGGTATGGGATGTAACCCGAGGGGTTGTGACCTCGCTGTCCTGGTCTCAGTCCTACCCGAAGATCGGTCACTATGACCTCTGAGCTCTTTCCGTAGGGGAACGGTTGACTAGGTGACCAGCAGACGACCGTAGGTGAATCACACACACACACACACACACATACACATACAGTCGTTGAATTGAGTCTGGTCTGGTATTGGTCCCACACTGCCTGATGATTGGCTGGCTGGGGAGTGCGGCGACCAATGAACACATCAGCACCGTGGCAGCGATTATATGGCACTGTGAAGGGAGAGCTGAAGGGGAAGGGAAGCCTCGAGGGGCCGCATTTTGTTACCTCCTATTGGGTATTGCGGGAAAAACTTTCACTAGGAACTTTGCTTTGACTGGAAACTGCTTTTTTTTTTTTCCTTCTTTCATTGTAAACTTTTTATTTTTATCTCTTGTAAACTTTTTCTCTTTTGATCGGAAAGTTTTTTTTTCTCAGATTATAAACTGTTTCCTTCTTTAATTGTAAACACTTTCCCTTATTGTAAACCATTTTTTTTTTTGCCTTTGATTGTTAACTGATTTTTCCTTCTTTAATTGTAAACTTTTTCCTCTTATTGCAAACTTCGATTGTAAACTTTTTATTGTGAACTATTTTTTTCCCTTTTTTTTTATTGTAAACGGCTTTATCCCTCCTTTGGTTGTAAACTGTTTCTTTCTTTGTAAACTGCTTTTTCCTTCTTCGATCGTAGGATACTCTTTTCCTTCTCTGATTATAAACATTTTTTTCCTATGATTGTAAACTGCTTTTTTTTTTATTTTCCTCTCTGATTGTAAACTGCCTTTTATCCTCTGAATGTGAAGTGATTTTTGTCCTTTGAGTGTAAACAGATTTCTTTCCCTCTCCTACAAGATGACGCGATGAAAGTATTTATCCAGGTAACACAAGTAAGATACGATGCACAAGTCCCTAATTTTACCTTTGAAAGCACGTACGATAAACATTCTCTCCTAAAAGTACCCATCGAGTTTTTTCCTCCAAGTAAAAGGCACAGAAATACGGAGGAAAAATACAGAAAACTCACGAGACACGAGGAAAGCGAGTGGGTGGCGAGAGAAAAAGACTCGGTAAAGAGAAGCAGCGGAGGAAAGCAGGAGTGTCACGCTGAGATGGAGGGAAGCGAGGAAGGAGGTCAAAGAGGAAAGAGTCAATTGGTATGAGAAGAAAACATATCTGCCAACTGTGTCTGCTTGGCGAGGGAAAATACTCTGAGAATCAAGTCTTATTGGCAAAATTTTCACTGGCAGTCTCGCTTACACTCTCCTCCTCCTCCTCCTCCTCCTCCTCCTGCAAGCAAGCCAGTGATTTTTCTTTCATTCTTCTCTCTTCCCAAGTTTGGAAATCTTTAAAGGGAAACGAAGAGAAAGAGACTGAAAAGATACCAGCACTGTCGGAAGTGATGGCCCAGAGAATAAGGAGGAAGAGAAAGAGGAAGAGGCGTGCGTAGGAGGAAGAATAGGAAAAAGAGGAGAAAGTAAAACCGAGGCAGTGGCAAATGCAACGAAAATAAATGCGAGAGAGAGAGAGAGAGAAGATACGAGGGGGAGACGAAGATATATAGGAAAAATATTAACGGTTTGGCCACAAGGAAGGATTACAGAAGGATCCGTGCTGAGATAAAGGTGGGAAGGATGTGGCGGGACGGGATAAGGACGCTCCAGTAAAGTATGGAATAGGGACACACCGCTGCAACAGAAAGAAGAAAAATCCTGGAATATACCACCAGGCAGGAAACATAATGGGATCCTAAAGATGGCGCAGGAGAGGAGGATTCGAGTGTTCTTAGTGTTAGGAATATGTAAAAAAGAATAGATTTTGCAGTTTATATCCAGTTTAAAGATTGCAGGTGGTTGTAGAGCTAGTAAAGATGTCTCAGTGATATTTAAGGATGGGTCAAATGGGAGTCAAAATGTTGAATGCCACGTGTGAAGACTGACAAATTGGAGGTTGGTGTTGAAAGGAAGAGGTTGAGAAAGGAGCACCTTCTTCCCTAACTAGTTTTGCAGCAGCTTCTTCAGAGGATCTTTTAAATAAATTAGAAAGTGGTGGATTTGTACAAGTGAGGATGTTTGCTTGACACCAGCATTGTTTTAGATAATCAGCGAGGTATGATTTATTGTATGAGATAAGCATGTAACTGCTACGACAAAGAAGAAAATGTCTGCCAATTTATAGAAAAAATACATATATTTGAAAGGTATTTTATTTGAGATGACGAAATAGCAAAGTATGAGTGTCAGATAAATATGTAATTAGTACGAAAAAATGCCAATCTGTAGTAAAAAAAAAAAAACATTTGAAAGGTATTTTATTTGACATGAGGGAAGTAACAATGTTATAAGTGATAGCAGGAGTGTAATGTACAAGTACCTCAGTAGGAACTCAGAAATAAATAGCAAATTAGTGAAATACGAACAGGATAAATGTATAAAGATTGCATCAAGTGGAGGGGAGCAGGGCGGTAACTGTGCCAGAGGAAGGTGAGTTTCAGTACCACGGTTCAAAGATACAAATAAACAGTAGCGAAATGGCGGGATGTGTGCGCGATAAACACCAGGAAATTACATGATTCAAGGCGAGGGGAGCGGCGAGGCGTGAATGGCGATGAGTTGAATGTGAATATATAGATACACTAATAAATAATTCATAAATACTTTAGTTTTCCTGCGGCAAATGTTTCAAAATTATATTGTTTAAAATGAAGATCTCTTATATTATCCTTGTATTTTTATATTTATTACTTTTATATATTATTATTTTTGGAGGGGTTGAGGACACTTGGGAAGAGGTGTAGCAATATTTAAGCCACCGCAAAAATATTGCAGTAGTTGTTTCAAACTAAAAGTTGTGTGTCAAATCCCGAGGGGCACGTAATAACTATTGAAAAATACATTGTGTTTGCTGCAAATAAACTAAAACAAAGATGCATGGAGCCAGCGAAGCCCAGTGTATGTAATCTGTATTTCAACACACACACACACACACACACACACACACACACACACACACACACACACACACACACACACACACACACACACACACACACACACACACACACACACACACACACACACACACACACACACACACACACACACACACACACACACACACAGGAGTTCAGAATTGTTGGCAGTGGCTGTAGAAAGGATTGTAAGATCATTTTTTCGAACAAGACAGAGTGTAGAGGAGCAGGAGGCGTGTAGGGGCGGCGGGTCAGTGGCCGGGTCTCGTTTAGGGGCGAGGAGGGCGAGGGACGTCCCAAGGGAGCCGTAAAGGAGAGTCATTCATCAGCAAAAGGTGTTAGGTTATGTGTAAGCCATGTGTCCCCGTCTGCCTCTGTCCTGCACCCTCTACTTACCCGTCCGCTCTAATGTCTGTCTCTGTCTATCTCTCTCTCTCTCTCTCTTACATGTTTCGTATGCTTCTCTTTCACATACGAGGTTGTCCTTTGTTCCCTTTTCCTCTCTCACCTGTCTCTCTTACTTCTTTTCTTGTCTATTTTAATATCTTACTTTTCTATACGTGTTTGAAATAGTTTCCCTCTCTTACACGGTCTGTTTGCTTCTCTTTCATATTATGTCTTCCTTCCTGCCTTTTTCCTCTTGTGTCCTCTTATCACACCTGTTTGTCTCACCTGTCTTCCTGTCTGTTTTAATATATTACTATTCCATACTTGTAATTAGATTCTCTCTCTCATCTCTGTCTTCCTCCTTTCTTATTGTCTTCATCGCACCTGTCTCTCTCTCACCTGTCTACCTGTCTATTTTAATATCTTACTTTCCCTTACGTTTTCTAATTAGTTTCCTTTTCTCATACATGTATTCCTTATCAGGTGTCTTTGTTACCTTTCTGCTCCTGTCTCTCCCTCGCCTTTGTTCCTGTTTAGTAATGTTTGTCTTTCTTTCTCATACGTGTTATATTATGCTTCTTTACACCTGTCAGTTTCAGGTGCCTATGTCCTGTTACCACACCTGTCCTTTCACCTGTTATTCCGTCTGTTTTAGTGTCTGTCTCACCTTCCTATTGATTGTTTAATTTGCTTTTCACACACACGAGTATCTATCTTCACCACCAGGTATCTTTGTTCATTAAACCTGTCTCTCACGCACCTGTCTACTCAATACCTGTCTTTTCTTCTCTTACATCGTGCAATATGATTCTCTTACATATATCTGTCTGTTTCCTTACCCTTGCCTTGTTCTCATATACCTGTCCTTCTACTACGCCTGTCTCCCCCGGGCTTACCTGTCTACCTGTCCACTTAACTACGTCTCTTTCTCTTACACTGTCTAATATGCTTCTCAAATACATCTACCTGTCTCATTTTACTTTACCTGTCATTTGTCCAAGTACCTGTCTGCTCCCTGGTCCTGTCCTTCCCTCCACATGTGTTGCATACCTGCCTGAACCACCTGTGTCCTGCTGCAATCACACAGCTGTCTTGTTACCTCATGTAGCTGCTGCCTTTCATATCTGTCTGCCTGTTGCGTGTGCTTGCTTTTACATATCGGCAACGTGTACCTTTTTGCTTTGAAATTTGCCTCGTTTCACTCACACACGTATTTGCTTTCAGGCTTGTCTCTTGTTTCCATTTGTATTGTCCACTTATACATGTGTTCCTGTACCTCAGTCATATGTCTGCTTTCACCTCTAACACTCACACACACACACACATACACACATATATGTTGGATTCTGTATGTGTTTTTTTTTTTTTATACAGATTTGTTTATTTTCATCCGTTTTCTCTCACTCTCACACTGTCATCTTATATATTTCTGTCTCCCCTCATCTACCTGTCTTCTTTCCTACTTGTTATACTTGTCCTGTCTACTTGCACATCTGTTTCACACTTGTCAGCTTTTTTACGTGTCTCATTTGTCTATATACACCTGTGTGCTTCCTTCTCACCTGTCTAATCCTGTCTTTGAACTTCTCCTTCTCCTTCTTACACCTGTCTGTCCTCATATCTGTCACATCTGTCACTTGTCTGATCACTCACCTATCTAATCTTATCCCTGTCTCATGCATCTATATTCTCACCTATGTTTCCCTTACACACCTGTCCAAGCTCATCCCTGTCTCATTTATCTCATCTGCCTGTCCTTATACCTGTCACACATTTGTCTCACACCTGTATCCTCATTATATATATGCTACACATGTGTCCACACTCGCCTTTGTCGAATTTCTCACACTTGTCTGCCCTCATGCCTACTTCCCTCCCTCACAGCGCCACGCCAAGCCTGCCAACCCACACGTGTCGCCCCAATAATCCTTTCACACCTGTCTCCTCTCACACACCTGTCCCATCAACATGCAACCTGACACATACATTCCCGCCTAACATTCCTCTGTCGTCCGAACCTTTCCCTGTGTCCTCGCCTTCCACTTTGTTATGTTCAGGTGTTCCCCTTGATTCAATAAAAAATAAAGTCCGAGGATGTAAAGTTTTGAAATTGATGCGGTTCTTTTTTAACTTAATTCCTGCTAACTCATCTTACTTATATACTTTACTTATTTATTTATTTTTTTTTTAGCATAAATTTTCGTTTCTCTTCGCATTAGAAAAAAAAATAGTTTCGAGGGATTTTTGTTATGAAGTTTTGTATCATTTTCGTTCTGTTCATTTTTGTTATAATGTGATTCATATGAAAATGCATCACTTTTTTTTTTTTTCCACCTCGGTCGTATGTTTTGCCAGTTTATTTCTTTGTTTTTCATATTTTCTCGCTTCAACACTTTCCCTCTCTGGCTGTCTGTCTTAATTCTTTGTTCCTGTCGTATACTTTTCTTTATCTCGCTATTTTTCACGGGTGATGCACGATGCGCTCTCTCTCTCTCTCTCTCTCTCTCTCTCTCTCTCTCTCTCTCTCTCTCTCTCTCTCTCTCTCTCTCTCTCTCATTTTTTTCTTCCTTCTTTCCTTCCTTCCTTCCTTCCTTCCTTCCTTCCTTCCTTCGCTCGTTCCTTCCTTCACATTTTCTTTACTTCCTTCCTTCCTTCTCGTCTTTTTTCCTCCCTTCCTTGCTTCCTTACTTTCCTACTTCCTTTTATATTTTCTTTATTTTTCCTCTCAATCATATTCTTCCACCTGCATTGCTCTTAATCCCCCCCCCCCCTCTCTCTCTCTCTCTCTCTCTCTCTCTCTCTCTCTCTCTCTCTCTCTCTCTCTCTCTCTCTCTCTCTCTCTCTCTCTCTCTCTCTCTCTCTCTCTCTCTCTCTCTCGCGGTGTTTCGTCCAAAAAGGTAAAAATGATAAAGATGAGAAATAACTCACTTCTCCAGAGAGTCATAAAATCTATCCCCTCATCTG
This sequence comes from Scylla paramamosain, assembly GCF_035594125.1. NCBI lineage: Eukaryota > Metazoa > Arthropoda > Malacostraca > Decapoda > Portunidae > Scylla > Scylla paramamosain. The sequence goes on from NC_087185.1 coordinate 14,745,311, forward strand.
GACCATAAATCTTAGAGGCGATATTCTAAGTCCAGAACGCGCGAATTTCCTCTTTATAGCGTGGACAGGCGAGGGAAGGATGGGCGCAGAGTGTGGGAAAAGGCAGTGATTGAAGCTTTAAAAGGGGAAAAGAGAGAGATTAGGGGTTAAAGGGAAAGATGTGACGAGAGACAGAGAGAGAGAGAGAGAGAGAGAGAGAGAGAGAGAGAGAGAGAGAGAGAGAGAGAGAGAGAGAGAGAGGTATTTGGGGGATCAAGTGAATCAAATCTGGAAACTAGAAGCGATTTTTGCTCGATATTGTTGTCATTATTTTTTTCTTTTTCCCAGGCATAATAAGACTTAGTGATTTATTATGGATTATTTAAGTAAGCATTAACTCTCTCTCTCTCTCTCTCTCTCTCTCTCTCTCTCTCTCTCTCTCTCTCTCTCTCTCTCTCTCTCTCTCTCTCTCTCTCTCTCTCTCTCTCTCTCTCTCTCTCTCTCTCTCTCAATAAATGGGGGTTAACGTGAAATCCGTCGTTATGATTGGTCTTTCCGGAGGTGGAATTGGACAGGTTTGGAGGAGAAGGAGGAGGAGGAGGAGGAGGAGGAGGAAGAAGAGGAGGAGGAGGAGGAGGAGGAGGAGCTGAAATATCACATGTAGTTATTTTGGTCTCATTGGGCGGTGATTCTTGTGGCAAGTTACAGACGAGAGAGAGAGAGAGAGAGAGAGAGAGAGAGAGAGAGAGAGAGAGAGAGAGAGAGAGATGAGCAAGGGACCGAGACAATGACGCGTGCAGGAGACACAAAGCTCATGCAGAATTCGTGGAGTTAACAAGGAGTCAGTGTGATGCGCCTCGACCCGCGCTCTGCCTGAGGACGCGAGAAGCTTGCCGGAGAAAAGACCGTGATATGATATTCTTGTGTCCCAGCGCACCTCGGTCCCGCTAGCGCAAGATGAAAGACCGACACGGGATGTAAGTGGAGGTGTAACTGAATTATGAGGCAGGTGAAGATAGTAAGGTGTGTGTGGTGGGGGGGAGGGGGAAAGTGTGTGGGAAGGGGGTATTAGGTTTGTGTGTGTGTGTGTGTGTGTGTGTGTGTGTTTGAGAGAGAGAGAAGGTAGTGGGTGTGTGTGTGATTCTCTCTCTCTCTCTCTCTCTCTCTCTCTCTCTCTCTCTCTCTCTCTCTCCTCTCTCTCTCTCTCTCTCTCTCTTTGACATAGTCTTTTTTCATATCTTTGCTTTCATCAATACTTGCTTCTGTCTTTTGCTTTCACGGAGATATTTTCCAGATGTTTTTTCTGTTCAGTTCCCGAATATGCGAGTAAGTCTGGAAGAATTTATAAAATCTCCTATGAAGGCTTGAGTTTTTTCTTTACATTTTTTTCTTAGTTTACATGTTTGACTTACGTGTCTCTTAAACTTTTTCTTATTTTCTTTTACTTTCTTGAAGTGTGTAGCATAACTAATGTTTCAGTTTTATCCCTTGCCCTGTGTATGTATCACCTGTAATGAGATAAAGTGTGACTCCTTTCTCGCTTATCTCCCTTTAACTAGGAATGTAGCACGACGTTCAGACCCATCAGTTATTATTACTCCTAACATATGCTTATTGCGCGATTACTGCTGCTGATATTTCTGCTGCTACTGCTACCGGAACAACAACAACAATAACAACAACAACGATAACATTACTACTACTACTACTACTACTACTACTACTACTACTACTACTACTAAAAAAAAATACTATACCACAACAACAACAGCAATAAATACTACTACTACAGCTACTACTAGTACTACCACTACCACTACAACCACCACCACCACCACTGCATTCCCCCCCCCTGTCCCTACAGACACACAGCACGCGTCCTACCACCTCCCAGCTTTAGTACATCGAGCGGTGCTGTTTTCCATGTTAATGCGGGACGTAAACGAAAGGTTGAGCGACAGCCACTTTCTGCCGCTGCCACATTAGCAACGCTGCGCAAAAAGGACAACATACAAAGCCCGGGGATCATAACTGGGCGTGGCTCCTTTGATGTTCCCTGGACCGTGCTCTCTCTCTCTCTCTCTCTCTCTCTCTCTCTCTCTCTCTCTCTCACTCTCTCTCTCCTCTCTCTCTCTCTCTCTCTCTCTGATATTTCATGTATTTATGTAAATTTTGTTTTTGTTTTGTTTTGTTTTCTTGTATTTATATATTTAGTTTATGGTTTTATTTCCGCGTTTGTTTGTATGGAAAGGGGAAGGGCTGTGTGTGTGTGTGTGTGTGTGTGTGTGTGTGTGTGTGTGTGTGTGTGTGTGTGTGTGTGTGTGTGTGTGTGTGTGTGTGTGTGTGTGGTGTTGTGTGGATGCACCCAGGTTGTAATACTATTAAGAGCCGCCTCTCAACGTTATGGGTCAACACGCAAGAATGTGTGTGTGTGTGTGTGTGTGTGTGTGTGTGTGTGTGTGTGTGTGTGTGTGTGTGTGTGTGTGTGTGTGTGTGAGCCATAGAGTTCACAACAAACACTTCGCAACAACGAGGTATTTTTCTGGTGTCCTATTAGCACTTAAAGTTATTGGAGTTATAAAATAAAAGGGCAAAAAACAAGAAATGGAGTATTAGATTGCAAAGATAATTCTACTTTAACAATGTAACCAGAGAGAGAGAGAGAGAGAGAGAGAGAGAGAGAGAGAGAGAGAGAGAGAGAGAGAGAGAGAGAGAGAGAGAGAGAGAGAGAGAGGCAACACAAAGTCAACAAGCAGATAGAAACATACACACTCTCAACACAAACAGAGGAAGACAAGCGACATGAGAGAGGGCACAAATCACAGCCGGAACTCACAACCTGAACAATTTATTTATAACACAGCGAAGACTCATCACTCATCACCAAACACAAGCGTCACCAAACACTCATGAATATTTATTACTTTATTTTTACCTACGCTGACATTTCTCACTCTTTTTCTGCTACGCATCTATTTGTCTCCCGTGACGTCACACTAAACATCACAAGTCTCCCACTATGACGTAATGGAAGGGTCAGCCAATGGGCGCCCGTCTATTGGCCAGTTGTTGTTGGGGATTGGATCAATGTTTTATTCAGAAATCCTAAGGTAATCCGCTTAGCACAACGAGCACAGGGCAGGGCAGGGGCGGCCTAACCTTGGCATTCATTGTAACGACTCACTTTCAACATATTCACTGCATATTCATTTCTCACATGTATCTTTTCGTCTCTGTATTTATAACCATTAGTGTGTACTGGGCTAGCAGGGTTGGGGTTATGTGTATATGTGTTTTGCCTGTATAGCTTGTATGTCAGTGTATTCGGTGTATTTTATCATTTTATTATTGCTATACTAGGGTCTCGCTTTCTTGTGTTATATTTGTTTAGAATTTTTAGATATTTTCACTGGAATGTATTTTTCTCTGCATGTTCTGTTAAGGTTATCTGTCAGTGTACTTGTATTCCATGTATTGTATCATTTTTTATTATTACAGTAGTTTTCTCCCTTTTTATTTTTGTATTTGTTTAGCATTTTTTTTACTTTTTTGCTTCACGGGAATGTATTTTTCTCCCTTCGTGTTTGGCGTGTCGTGGTAACAGTGGTTTTATTTATTTTGGTGAGGCAGCGTCGCTCTACTCACGTTTTTCTCACCTTCACTGCCCACGTGACAAATGCACCGCGTCATTTGTCATTGCGTTCGTCACATTCATTATCGCCTCTTCCTCCATCTGTCACCATTACTACCTTTTGTCATTGCTACACTCTTCACCTTAACTGCCTCCTCCTCCTCTTGTCTCCTTTTCTGTCTCCTCCTCCTCTGTGCTATGTTGTCTGTCTCTCTAATAGCGTAGAATAGTTACCAAACAGCCTAGTAAGGATATTAAGGGCCTGTTGCTGTTTGGACTTCATTTGTATTCCTTTGTATTCCTCCTCCACCTCGTCCTCCTCCCTCTTCCTCTATCTATCTTTCATCATCTCTACGAATTCCCCTCTAAGTTCTCACAAATTCCTAAAAAAAAAAAAGTCTCTCTTAAAACTTCTCATAAAAAGTTACTTTGTTAAAAAAAATCTGTCTTTTCTCTCTATCTCTCAGAAAGAAAAAGAAAAGAAAAAACATCCCTCGGTAATTACCCCATAGATCTCTGGAAATACCCCTTTACTTGACACCAGGGACATTAGCAATTAGCGATAACTACCTCCAATAGTCACTTTCTCCCACTAATAACTCCCAACAAAGACCTTTATGTCTCCTGAAGATATTTTATTATCACCGGGAACATGCAAATAAGAGAGTAAGGTGTAAGTACTGCCAACTGTCATTTTCTCCCTCTACAAACTTAGAGAAGACTTTTATTTCCCTTCCAGAGCCTCTACCTACACCAGGAGGATGCAGATACCCAACATAAGCCAGCACACACACACCTGCACCACAGCAACACCTGAATAATTAGCAGTAACAAAAAAAACAAACAAACCTGAAACACCGACAATATTCACGTTCTCTCACCAAAATATTCCAGAAAAATCCATTTATCTCTCTTCAACAACCTGTCCCCCTTACCAACAGCATGCCAATACGAGACGAGAGCTAATTATACCTGTCCTCTCACAAGAAATGACCTATAACTACGTCCACTACACATTTTCCCCCCACTAAAGGCTCCTTGCATGTGTTTATCCCTCCTCAAGAACCTGCATCCTTTACCAGGAGCACGCAAAACACTCGAACGAAAGTCAATACACACACACACACACACACACACACACACACCTAAGGATCTTGCACTGTTTCACCAAAGACACGCATCCTCCCAGAAAGGCGTGTAAATGAAGAACTGCATGTAAGCACCCCCAGCAAGAGCCAGCACAGACATTGGCTCCCTTAAGGGCTTGTATCCTTCCTTAAAAGCATGTAATTCCTTAAGAAGATTCTGGATCCCTTCTTTCCAGACGCAGCTGGTGAACAACGGGGCCGAGATTCAAAGCTTCTTGGTTACCTTAAGGGCTTGTTTTCTTCCTTAAGATCCTGGATTCCTTTCTTACATGGAATCCTTCTTTCCTGACGCAGCTGGTAAACTATGGGTCGAGGGAAGGGCGAGAGATTAAAGTGGAGACAGTGCACGACGGCGACACGACCCGCTCCTCCCTGCTGGTTCACAACGCCACTCTCTGGGACTCCGGCAAGTACTCCTGCAAACCCTCCAACGCCCAGAAGATCTCCATCCAAGTCCACGTCCTCAAGAGTAAGGGATTGGCCGGCTTGTGTTCCTTGTTGACTCGCTACGATGCTCCTTTGTTTTCTTGGCATCCTGTTTCTTGTGCTCTTCGTCTTGTCTTCGGCGTTCTTTTTTTTTTTTTACGTATTTTTTTCTGATTGCTATTCTGTTTTGTTTTCTTGCCTCTCTCTCTCTCTCTCTCTCTCTCTCTCTCTCTCTCTCTCTCTCTCTCTCTCTCTCTCTCTCTCTCTCTCTCTCTCTCTCTCTCTCTCTCTCTCTCTCGTATTAATCACCTTTTTTGCGATAAGTGTCTTGAAATTAACTGCTCTCCGTAAAACTGTTGATATGATTCCAAATAGTCAATTAGAGTAATGAATTTCCGTAGTGTTGTAATTTACTGATTGCAGCAATTTGATGATAAGCTGATTAACACTCGTAGATTATGCTACTAATCTTACATAACATTTAGGGATGCTGATGGTAAAAATGCTACTAATGTCTTCTCTCTCTTCACACACACACACACACACACACACACACACACACACACGTAAAGACCATCACTAACGCACGCATATGTCCTCTATAACTCACACATTCACACTTACACGTGCAGAGTTCGGAAGCTCACCCCCGACCCCCGCGCCTCTCTTTATTCTAGGCAAAACCCCAGCCGCCATGCAAACCACGGACAACAGCGCCACGAAAGGTTGCAACGCCCCTTCAGCCCTCCTTCAGGTTCTCTTAACCTCCCTCTGCCTCTACGGGCCCGTCGGTCACGTCACCCAGGCCGCAGTGCCGAGGCTCCTGCTGGGACTCGCTCTGCCCTTCACGACTCTCCTCACGAACAGATAAGAGGACAGCTGGACGACTTGGGGGACTCCACGTCAGGCGTAGCGAGGACCGGGACGCTCATGACAGGGGAGAGAGAGAGAGAGAGAGAGAGAGAGAGAGAGAGAGAGAGAGAGAGAGAGAGAGAGAGAGAGAGAGAGAGAGAGAGAGAGAGAGATGGGTTGCTCTAGTGTACACGGGCCCCAATCACTAAATATCATTGTATATACGTATTACTAAGTTGCTTATTGATTACACTCTGTCTATTGAAGGACAGCACACGTGACAATCTGGTCGAGTGGAGGCGAAGGGCGGTTCCTGCCTTTCAGTTGGTGGCTTCGTCTGTTCTGTTCGTCAGGGTTCAGGTGGTGTCTCTGTTCATACTTGTGTTGGTTTATTGCAGTTCCAGTCTCGCCTGCGACGCAAAACGCACGGAAGAAGCCATCCACTTGCTGTGTTCAATTTTTAGTCAAATACTCAAACATTTCCCTCGAATTCTGATGATTAACACTGGCATGGAGAGAAAAAAGTGGGGGACACTGCCAATATTTTCCATTCCCTGAAAAATGACAAAAATAATTGGTATTAACTTTATCGCACCGTATCTTCGCTCTTTTCTGTTTTATTATACTGCCATGTGATACGCACGTCGCCAGCTCGTCTGTCTGCCTTTGTTTGTATTCTATTTGTGTTTTGTACAGGTGTTGCAAGGGTAACAAGTAATCTTAACTTTATAAAGGTGTTGTGTGGGAGTTTATCGGTATAATAAGCATCCTGTAATTGTTGTGTGTTTTGCAGACATTGTAAGGGGGTTTGATCCTCTCTGGTAACGGAGGAGAGTGGTGTTTAAAAGGCTTCTGCAGTGCTGGATGGCCTATAGATACGACACAAGGGGATCCACGCACCTCTCAGGCTTCGAACCACTTACAGTTTGTCTTGAGGTGGATTCGAACCGTGTGCCAGCGTAGAGGAACCAGCATGTTTGTCTGCAAGGTCTTGTGCTGTACAGGAGGCGTGGCGGTGCGTGTTGTAATGTATCGCCGCGCCTCCCGGACACTGTGCAGGCGCTCTGAGGAACATTAAGGGAGGTGTTTTTTAGTATTCTGCAAAATAACGAGGTTTTCCCGATGTATATATTTTTGTACATACTGAACCTGATGTCTGGAGAGAAGTGTCTGTGTGGTGTTATGCTTAAGTTATTTCTTCTCGCATTCCTTGTCTCTACCTCACTTTCGTTTTATTTTTTCTTTCGTTGCCCCTTAAGTTGTTTCTTTTCACTTTAGTTTTCTTTCTTTTCTTTTTTTTCATCGCTCCCTAAGTTATTTTTCTTGTATTCCTTTTCTTTATCTCACTTCTTTCGTTTTCTTTCTTTTATTCTTTATTTTCCGTTGTCTCTAAAGTTATTTCTTCTTATATTCCTTGTCTTTATCTCTCTTCTCGTTTTCTTTCTTTCTTCTTCTTTTTATTCCGTTGTCCCTCAAGGAAAACTAATTACCTGGTTCACGTAAGAAAATTCCTTGATTTAATATTTTTCCGATCTTTACATTTTTTTTTACAGTTCATTTTTTAATATTTTTCTTGCATTTTTTTTTACATTTTTTTTTATATTTCTTTTTTGGTTTCATTTTGCAGTCTTTTTGTTACAGTTTCTGATCATTGCAATTCCTCTTTGTTTTCTGCACTTATTTGGTGAAACACAACAACAAAGGAGACCACAGGAAGCCAGTAGGCCTACATGTGGCTGTCCTTTTATAAAACACACCTACTTACATCCAACTATTATTCCTATCCATGAATGTATCCAATTTTAAGGCTTTCTATTGAATCTGCACTAACAACCTAACTACTGAGGTAAATCCAGTTATCTAACAGTTAAAACGAATTCATTCTTATCTCCTTTTTAAATAACTCTGGTCAAGGTTGAATCCCTACTGTGGAAGTATTGATTTTTGAGTCTGTGTAATTTTGCCTGGCCCAATTCCAACTCGGAGGAGAGACAGGTGGGATCAGACCCTCCCTCACCAGGTAAATCCCCCGCGTGCCCTGTCCATCCTACGTCAGATCAAAGCATTGGTCAGGCCGACACACACAGACAGACGAATACATCCACCTACCCACCCACCTGCCCACCTGCCCACACACACACACACACACACACACACACACACACACACACACACACACACACACACACACACACACACACACACACACAGGAGCTAGATTCATATACGTAAAGACAGAGGAATGGATGCATTGGAAAACAGAGACACGAAGACAAATGGGAGGAGGAGTATTGCAGATCCACTCAAGCATGCACGTTCACACACACACACACACACACACACACACACACACACACACACACACACACACACACACACACACACACACACACTTCCTTTACACTTTTCCGCACATTCGTTCAGGAGAAAAAGAAATAAAGAGGGAAGTCTCGCGTTTCACTCTGCTGCCAAGAGAAGGAAAGCTTAAGGAAGACACACCTAATTGGCCACGAGAGAGAGGAGACTCCAGAGCGTCTTCCGTTGTTCAAATCAGAGGTCACGGAGGGACTGGTCTCACGTACACTGTGAATAATTAAGCAGGATAAATTAACGCCGCGGTAACTTACAGGGACGAAAGCTGAAGGATAAACAGGTGAACAGACAAGAGAAACACATGAATGACGATCTTTCTCTCTCTCTCTCTGCTAGTAATTGCCGAGCACCTATTTATAGAAGCAAGGTTGTTTTCCTAATACGCCCACTCGGTCTCCGCGCCGTGGAACTTGAGGAGAGACGCGAGTTAATTGCGCCCTCACCTCCCTCCCCTTTGATGTTTTCGCGGCGATGTGGCTTTAGCATAAATGGGTCATAATACGTGCTTGTGACGCCTCCAGGGGGATTGTGGGTACGTCATGAGGCAAGGCAGGGGATGTAGTCAAGTGGGGATACTTAGTGATGATGGAGTGGTGGTGTTTTCAAGATAGTGTTCATTCTGACGTGTTTTCAGGTCATATTTATTGTTTTCACTTACTCAGCCCTGTTTGTGTGGTGGTAGTTTGTTATATCGCTGCGTTAAATTTACAGGCTAGAAGGAAATTAGGTGTGATGTCTTGATTTATGTGAAGGAAATTGTTCTCTCTGTGACCGCGTGTTCGTTATTATTGATCGATGAAAGATTGACTTCGTTCTTGTAGCGTTTTTTAAAGTCGCCGTTGTCTTGTGAGCTACTTGGTTTTGTTTCTGTCAGCTGTCGCGATACTCTTGTCTCACAGCTTTCATGATATTCGCCAAGGAAATTCTAATGATTTAATTTAAGGACTGAAAGCTTTCGTAATAGTATCTAATGTGGGATCTTCAATAACTCGTAGAAATATACGAAACCTGACACTGCCCAATATAAAATCTGTGATGAAAACATGAAAACCTTAGATTAACAAGACGCTGGCCAATGAGTAATTGATTAGTGAAGGAAAACGTAGGATGAAGCTGTGCTGCTAAACTTTCTTGAACGTATGGCTTCCTCTTTTTCTGGGAGAACGTCGAGACGCTAAAGAAGGAAGGCACCCCTGCTTCCTCGCGCGCTTCCTGCACCAATAACTCCACTCGTTTATCTCAACTCATCTGTCAGTCAGGGACAGACAAGCAAACCTCACGGAACACACCACACAGAAACCCTTACCTTGCCCTGCTTCTCCCCTCACCTGTCTTCTAATGAAGTGTATAACTCCTTGGCATAACACCTGGACGCTTCTCTCCCGCCGCGTCAGGTGTAACCCATTTGTAAATAATCCCTTAGGAGGCGGACAGTTCCTCATTGCGTTGGGTACAAACACGCCACGAGTGTGAGATGGGGTGTAGTCTCTCTCTCTCTCTCTCTCTCTCTCTCTCTCTCTCTCTCTCTCTCTCTCTCTCTCTCTCTCTCTCTCTCTCTCTCTCTCTCTCTCTCTCTGTTATTATTTCTTTTCTCTCTCTCTACGGGTGACCAGCATGTACAGCAACTTAATTACTACTAAATGCCTTTTTTTCTGGGGCAGTAATGAGTTTTTTTTTATGAGTTTGACTGATACAAGTGGATTTTTCCGTTGGGAGTGTGTGTATGATTTGGGTGTGATCTGCGTAGCGTGTATCTGTAGTAGATGAATAATATACATTTGGTATGTGTTGTCCTGGTTTCATGTATATATTGTATAAGCTGTATTCTGACGTAGCGATGTATAAGGCGGAGTTAGTAATATGAAAATGATTATAAACGTACATTATTTTATTAACAGACCGGGAACAGAGCTTAATATAAGGTGTCTTCCTGTTGTGCGAGGAATCTATCATAGTCACACCTGCAGAGGGCGGGAGAAAACGAGATATGGGATAGAGGAAGGTCATAGAAAACGTGTCGTAGGTTTACTCAGACAGGGATAAAAGACCAGCCCAAACACAGTACTTAGTTACTTAAGAGATTCTTGTTCTTTTTTTTTTCTTTTCGTTTTATGTCGAAGTGATAAAAGAAAAAAAAAAGTTCTAGAAAACGCCTCTTGGGATTACACAACCGGGAGACAAAAGACCAATAGTGACACAATAACAAACGTAGGCTATAGTCTTTTTTTATTATTATTTAATGTACTTGTGACTTGAAATATTATGCTGGATTTTTTTTTTTTTTTTTTTTTTTTTTTTTTTTTTTTTTTTTTTTACGTACTTACTGTGCCTCGATAGACTTCCCGGCAGGACTGAGTACCTGTAATAATACTTTTCAGCCTCGCGGCCACTGCCTCTCCGCGCGGCCCTGCGAGCTGCGTATCTGGCCGGGGGGTGATTAATCATGTTATATTTACAGTATCTATTTGTGGATCAGTTATCAAAGAGAAAATTAAATTGAAGGGGAAGGTTAAAAGAGAGAGAGGGAAGGTTTAAGGGCGGAGGTGTAGAGGTAGTTAAGGCGGCAGAGGAAGGTAGAGGTGGCATGGTAATGAGGAAGGGTGCGGTAAGTGGCTAGGGAGGAATTTAATGAAGGGGGGAATGCCAGTGAAAATGGACGCGTTTTAAGAGTCACTCAAGATTAACCCTCGCCTCCCCCCTTATCATGTACATAAAGCCATGACTCATATCCTGGGATGACCTTAATGAAGTACTGTGCAATTACTTGTTAACTTTCCAACCACGTAACGCGGATGAACTAAGGACAATAGTGTTCTCGACGCTCTCCTTTCCTCCGCGTCTGACGGGAAGGACACACTGAAGCAAATGTGCCGTCAGTATATATATTTTTCTTATTTTTATTACTCGTCCACGTATCACGAGTCCTCCAAGGTACGAATACTGTTACGTTGAAAGTGTTCTCGGTGTTTGAGTGTTGTGCGTAGAGACCCTTCCCCTGTGTGTGTGTGTGTGTGTGTGTGTGTGTGTGTGTGTGTGTGTGTGTGTGTGTGTGTGTGTGTGTGTGAGAGAGAGAGAGAGAGAGAGAGAGTGTGTAGGTGAGTATGTGTGTGTGCGAGAGTGTGTGTGTGTGAGTAGTTTGTGTGTGTGTGTGTGTGTGTGTGTGTGTGTAGGCCTTATAGAGAGGAGGGGTTGATGTAATCATTGTAAACTTGTCATCGTTAAAAACAGTCTTTGTGTAATAAAAATCATAACAAGTGGAACATTTCAACACAAGAAAACTATGATTAACTAATACTAAGAGAGACATTTTTTTTTTTTTTGAAGTCAACGTGGAGGCGAAATTTCATCATGATCATCGTACCGAGAAGGGCGAGTGGAGGAGTGTTGTGTATATAATGTAAGTGACCTAAGTATAACAAAAAAAGTGTGACATTGTACATTTACACCAAAAATAAATACTACAAAATGTTAGAAAGAGTGAGGAAAGAGTTTCATTCTTACCCTCTTCAAGAAAATATCCACCTTGATGAAGAGTGACAGACACTTGGGAGAGTTAAGGAGAGAGGAGGTGGGAGAGGAGAGCATTTCAACACCACATCCCTTGAGAACCATCCAGCCATCCACTTCCATCTTTGCTTTCTTTCCCATAGACTCCCACCTCTTCCATCCATTCAAAACGGGACCCATCCACTTCTGAACCCCCTCTTAACCCCTGAAGGAGTCCAGTAAACCCTCAAGGGGACACTTAGAACCCACAATAATTACATTTGACAAGTTCAGAGAGGGGAAAGTGCCAGTCACTTGAGCAGAGGACGGTGAGGGAAACGAGGGGAGGCTGAGAATAGCCTGCGTGAGGGGAAAAGCCTGAAAGTGAGGCAGCTAAAGGGGAAAGCAGAGTATGAGGGAATAAGTGTAATGGAAAGTGATGAGAATGGTAAGGAGGAGTGGAAAGGAAAACGAGCGGCTAAGTGAAAAATGGAGGAAAAAGAGGAGGAAGAGGTGAAACTGAGGAAAGGGAGCTCCTGTGTTTGGGTTAAGGGAGAAGGGAGAGAGTAAGGGAGAATTTGTGATAGGGAGAGGAAAAGGGAGGAGGAGAAAGAGTCGTTGGAAAGGAGAAGAAAGAGAAAGGGAGCAGTGAATGAGGAACAGGAGGGAAACAATAATGAACAAAAGAAAGAAAGAGAAGCGGAAGATGTTGAAATCAGCTCTTTTTCTTTTGTTCCATGTTAAATATCTGACTAATTCGGGATCCAGAGAGAGAGAGAGAGAGAGAGAGAGAGAGAGAGAGAGAGAGAGAGAGAGAGAGAGAGAGAGTTCAGTTCACTTCATTTTCCACATGGCAGTTGTTTTTACAGTTTCAGCAGATTAATTTTGTACAGACACGTTAAAATAATATAACGTAATAAGGTTATGAAAGAGAGAGAGAGAGAGATAAAGATAAATAAAGTTAATGGAAGACACTGAAAAGTTAGCAGGTTCTCATTTAATTACTTATATATTGCAGAAGGGAAACATTGAGGTGGAAACAAAAGGTGTGACTGGGAAGAAGGAAAGAACCATTCTCGACTTCCTGCCTACAATTCCAAACTTTTCCTCGCCTTCCCATCGCACCCTTCCTTCCCTCCCACCCCCTCGCCTCCTGCTTCTTCCCTTCCTCTCCTTCACCTCCTTCTGTTCCCTCCCCTTTCTCTAGATATGTCCCTATGGCCCTACTGTAAAATAGTTTTCACAGCTCTAGCGTTCTCTCTCTCTCTCTCTCTCTCTCTCTCTCTCTCTCTCTCTCTCTCTCTCTCTCTCTCTCTCTCTCTCTCTCTCTCTCTCTCTCCGCAGCTAAAACTTGATTACATTTAGAATTCCCGACAGTTTGCTGCTTCGCATCCCCCCTCCCCACCCCGTCTCCTTCCCCCCACCCCACCACACCTCGGCTCTCTGGTTGGGGGAGGGAGGGCAAGGGGGCGGCTCTCCCTTCCGTACTGTCCTCGAAACTCACAAACGAATGGAAACAGCTGATCCTGGTGAGTTTTATTTATTTTTTCCCTCAATTGTTGTTTAGTGAGTGATTTAACGTGTAATTTTGTGGCTAAGTGTATTGCTTCGTATGGATGTGTTATTTTGTGTGATTTTGTTTAACTTATTTGTATTTGTTTATTCATCTATTTATTTTGTTTATCTGTTTCTATCATTATCTCTTCATTGTGTTTTCTTGTTTTCTTTCTCTTCTCTCGTGTGTCTCTCTCTGTCTCTCAATTTTTTTCCTTGTCTTCTGTTGCTTCTCTCTTGTTTTCTTTCCTTCCTGTTATGTCTTTCTTATGTCTTCTCTCCTTTCTCTTGTTTCTATAATATTTTTTTTCTGTGATATTTTATGTTTTGTTTCTCTTTTCATTTCTCTTTTGTTTGTCTTTTATTGCCTCTTATGTTTTCTTTGCTCTTCTTTTGTCTTCTTCCTTGTCTTCTATTTTCACTTTGCTCTTATCTTTCGTTAATTCAATTTATTTTCATCTTAGAAGTCTTGTTTCGTGATTAAAGGCGTGAATTATTTGTTTTTCATTTTTTTGCCTCATTTATTTATTTTTTCGTTTGCTTTCTTTCGTAAACCTAAATTATCCTCACGTTTCTTTCTCCAATTTTCTTTTACTTTTTTTTGCGCTATTTTTTTATCACCCATTCTTCTCTTCCTTCACGTTCTTATTCATCTTTTCTCTCCCTTCCTTCTTCTCTGCTTCGTGTGTTTCCCCATTTTTTTTCCCTTAATTTCATCATATCATTTCTTTTTTTTTTTTATGAAGAGAAAAATTAGTAATACCTTGATTCTTATTTTCATCGTTTGCTGTAAAAAAAAAAAATCACGCATTTTAACATCTGCAGAAAATGTACCAGGAAAAAAAATCTTTAATGAAATGAAGCTCAACATACAATAAAAAAAAAAGAAAAAAAGAATAAAAAACAGAAAATGGGTAATTCCACGAGAAAAACGAGATTGCACATATAAGTTAGAAAACGTACGGTGATGAAAGGGAAAATAAAATAAAGTACGAAAGTAAACCATAATAACAATAAAATATGTATAAGAGAGAGAGAGAGAGAGAGAGAGAGAGAGAGAGAGAGAGAGAGAGAGAGAGAGAGAGAGAGAGAGAGTAGGAAACGCGAATACCTCAATGTAATGCCCTAAAAAAAAAAAAAAAGAGAGAATTGTAGTGCAAAAATCTGCGTCATTACCTTTGCTTCCCTATAAAGTAAATAAATAAATAAAAAAATAAAACGAGAGAGAGAGAGAGAGAGAGAGAGAGAGAGAGAGAGAGAGAGAGAGAGAGAGAGAGAGAGAGAGAGAGAGAGAGCGTCAATCCTGTGTAGGTACAGAGAACAACCACAGATAAAAAGTACTTAGCGTGTTAATGAATATAAAATTAGACATATTAGAAGTTGCAAACATTAAATCAAATTAAGAGAGAGAGAGAGAGAGAGAGAGAGAGAGAGAGAGAGAGAGAGAGAGAGAGAGAGAGCATCCGTCCACCAGCATCTATCGGGGGAGTGTGTTGGTCTTCTCACTTCCGGGCAGAATTAGTCATGAGGCCAAAATTTGTGGCGTGTTGCGGGTCCATATTTTATTTCGGTCATAGCGGCGCCAGCCATAACTTGCCTCAATTTACGACCGTTTGGACACTGTTTAGAATGGGCTAATTTACTGCACGCGCCACCAAGGAGGGGACAGATGGGTGCTACTACATAAATACTTCATCACGATTTTTGTTCTGTTCTGTGGGATATTTTTGTTTCCCTACTTCACATCTCTTCCTCTCTTGTTATGTGTGTTTTAGTCTCTCTCTCTCTCTCTCTCTCTCTCTCTCTCTCTCTCTCTCTCTCTCTCTCTCTCTCTCTCTCTCTCTCTCTAAAACAAAGGTTGTAATTATGAAAGCAAATTAAATGAATACTTAACTTTGATAATATAAGGGGAAATGCATCCAGGAAATTACTTACTAAACTAGCTATGAAATGTAGAGGAAAACAAATGGAAGAGGAGGAGGAGGAGGAGGAGGAGGAAAAGGGATTAAAAAAGAGATTAAAGAAGTGGAAGGAGACTAAAGGAAATTACAGTCTTCACTATTTTTTTACACCCTCTCTCTCTCTCTCTCTCTCTCTCTCTCTCTCTCTCTCTCTCTCTCTCTCTCTCTCTCTCTCTCTCTCTCTCTCTCTCTCTCTCTCTCTCTCTCTCTCTCTCTCCCTCGCTTTTATCAAATTCTTAATATCCTTTTTATTTTTTCTTCGTTTCCTCTTTCTTTACTGCTTATCACGTCCTTCACTCTCATCCCTTCCCCTTCAGTTTGTTTCTGTCTTGATTCAACTCTCCTTTTCCCTTCTTTACTCCCCGTTATTCTGTTCTTATTCCTTCGTGATTGTTTTTCTTTCCTATATTTTTATTCATATTTTCATGTTTTAATCCTCAGTGGTGTCTCCTCTCCTTTTCTTCCTTTACTTCCTTTCTCTCCTTACTTCCTCTCCTTCCGCCAGTTGCTGCGCCAAAATCAAACCTATATGATCTAATTTTTCTTTCCCTTTTTTTTTCATATTTTCATATTTTATTACTCTCTTCCGTCTCTCCTTCCTTCTTTCTTTCTCTTCTTCCTTCCTCCCCTCCCGCCAGTTGCCGCGCCAAAATCTTTGCTATATAACCTAATTTTTCTTTGCTTTTTTTATATTTCCATGTTTTATTGCTCACTTCCGTCTCCTCTCCTTCCTTCCTCTCCTCCCGTGAGTTGCCGCGACAAAATCCATGCTATGTAACCTCATCTAAGTTTTGAAAGTGGTTCTTAAATTATGAGAATATCAGTTTATAAAAGTTAGTCGCCCGTCGGGAGTTTGCCTTATGAAGCTTCGAATCATGTTTCATTAACCCAGGAAAGCGCAAGAGGTAGATTTCCCCTGGCTCGGTGAAGCACGTGATGAGACTCTGAAGCAGACGCACGAACCCCAGTGAACCACGTGTGTGTGGGGGAGGCTATTGACTCACCGGACCCTTTGAAGCTGATTGAACCAGTTATAGTGGTTTGTATCTGGAGTTGCCGAAGCAGTGAACCATAAGACGCTCTCTCAAATTTCTGCTGTTGTTGTGAAGGTTTCCGTTGTTGTTTTATCTGTAATTGTTTGAAATGGTTAAGATTTGATGTTTCTTTTAAGTCATTTTTTTTTTCTTAAAGTTTTGTGTTTTTATATTGATTTTTTTTTCATGGAAGTTGTGTTGATATTCATATTGTAATTATATTGTGTAACTTTCCTTTATTATCATTTTTTTTTTCACTAATTGTTTTCAGTGGTTAATATTTGGTCTCTGTAAAGTAATTCTGTTTTTCTTAAAGTTTTGCGTGTCTTTGTGTAGAATTTTGTTTATTTTATGGAGATTTTGTGTTTATATTTATATAGTACATTATATTGTGTAGCTTTCCGCTGTCATCTTTGTTCACTAATTCCTTTGAATGGTTAAGTTTTGGTGTCTCTATTTATAATGTAATTCGTCTTTCTTAAAGTTTTGGTGTGTATATAGAAATTTATCTTTTTTTTTTATGAAGTTTTTGTGTTTATATTTATATAGTTATTAGTTTTACTGAAATATTTGTCTTAATTCTTTGACTGCTATTTCGTGCACCTTTCCTTAATTACTTATCGCTCTGAGACACCTTTATTTGTTCTACAGCCGCCTTTCACCTTTAAACTTGGTACAAATTGCAAAATAAGCTTTTTTTTAATCACCTACTTTCTTGTAGATGTATAAAGATTTCATGCATTACTTGTGGCGCTGTTCATTGCTTCGTGCTGCAGTGAAAGGATTAATAAATGAGTTTTTTTTCTCGATATTTTTGTTCTTCTATTTATAAAGTGGAGTTTTCTCAGCACCTTTTCCTGCTATTGCATCTCTGCACTTCTATTTCATTTACTCTACTACGCTTGCAGTTGTATCTCAGGCCAACGATATATTTAGCATTTAATTAAAGGCTAACTCTTCTTAGGACGATAATATATTCATTTTATTTATGTGAAGTGTGCATGGACAAGGACATTTCAGCTGGTTGAGCACATTTGTCATATATATGTGCTCTCTCTCTCTCTCTCTCCTCTCTCTCTCTCTCTCTCTCGTCTCTCTCTCTCTCTCTCTCTCTCTTCTCTCTCTCTCTCTCTCTCTCTCTCTCTCTCTCTCTCTCTCTCTCTCTCTCTCCCTCTCTTCTCCCTACGTCTCTATTTATCTATATCTATGTATGTATGTATGTATCTATGTATCTATCTATTTATCTATCTATCTGTCTATCTATCTATCTATCTATCTATCTATCTATCTATCTATCTATCTATCTATGCATCGATGTGTCCCAGGCCTCCATTTACTCTTGTGTGCGTCTCTGTCTTCATCGTCTGCAGCATCGACTGAAGCTGTCTGCCTGTCATTCCGTCTGTCTGTCTGCGGCCCATTGATCTGCCGGGACCCGCCTGTGCCTCACTGCGGGTCTTCGTCACTCGCAACACCTCGGCTGGAAACGATCAACAAAAAGGGAGGGAAAAAAGAAGGTGGATTCAATGCGTCTGTCCCTCGAAACACGCTGCTATTGCCTATATTTCACGCCCTGCTCGATAAATGGTGTGGTAAAACTTCCACTCCAGAAAACCTTGTCAGTAGCCACAAATCTGGGTCAGGAATGCCACCCGTCGTTTATTCCTTGTAGTGTGTTTGTGTCAGTGCTGGTTGGTGTTTACATATGTGCTCATTGGCAGGGTTCTTGTGTGTGTGTGTGTGTGTGGGTGTGGGTGGGTGGGTGTGTGGGTGGGTGTGTTCTTGCGTGCGTGTGTGAAATTAATTAGTTTCATATTTCATAATACTTGTCTTTGTTTCTTTTTTTTCTCTCTCTGATTCACTTTCTCTTTCTGTTCTTCCTTCTTCTACTCCACCTCCTCCTCCTCCTCCTCCTCCTCCTCCTCCTCCTCCTCCTGCACCACGTTCCCTTCTTCCTTCTTTCAACTTCTTTCTCCCTCTGGCTGCCTCATCTTTTATTCTATACCTCCTCTTTCTTCTCCTCCTTCAGTTCCTCCTTTTCCTTCTAGTTACCTGACTGTCGCTTTCATATTTTTCCTTCACTTCTCAATTTCCAGCTGATGGGAAAAAAATAGATATACTTTTGAGCATGACTTGCACTTTATCGCCTGAAGATCGCTCCTTGTATCTTGTCACTGCGAGAGGAGTTTGGCGGAGGGAAAAAAATAAGATAACTCACATCGTCTTGTCTTGCTTGTCCTGCCCGTGACGTGTTCCAATATGGCGCAGGTGTGAGGAGGAAAACACTCAATATAACTAAGTTGAACTGCGGAGGAATAGGTGAAGCGAATGCCTTTTTATTTATTTATTCATTTTATTATTTTTTTTCAAGGTTGTCTATTTTTTCCGCCATCGCTTCCTTTCCCGATTCAGTGCAGCGTCTGTTATCCTCCGTAATGTGCGGGTTTCCTCTCAGATGTTAGGTTCTGGTGTTCTGTTTGGGTGTGTTCTGTGTATGTGTGTGTGTGTGTGTGTGTGTGTGTGTGTGTGTGTGTGTGTGTGTGTGTGTGTCTGCAACATTCTTGTGGTATAACTTTGTTGTTGTTGTTGTTTTTGTTGTTGTTGTTGTTGTTGTTGTTGTTGTTGTTGTTGTTGTTCTCCTCCTCCTCCTCCTCCTCCTCCTCCTCCTCCTCCTCCTCCTCCTCCTCCTCCTCCTCCTCCTCCTCCTCAATTCCTGCCGAAATTGTAAACAGCAATACTATTGAATCATTCAAAAATAAAATAGACAAATATTTAAAAGCAAATCCCCAACAAGCTCTCTTCTTGTCCGAATAATTACTAAATTCACTATTTAAACTCTTATTCAACAGTTTTAATATAACTTGTATTAACTTTCAGATAGGCGTATAGAGTTCACCGTAGGGTGAATAGTAGAACTTCCTTTCATCCTTTCCTATGAAAATTTCCATGTCAGTTTTTCCATACTGCATGGTACTTTTCCCAACTATTTCCATGCCAGCGCAAGCTGGAGGGAGTGGTGGGTGGGGAGGAGCCTTCTGCTATGCTGTCCTGTCTCTCTTCACTGTAGCTAGTTAGAAGTAGTTACCAAACAGCCTTGCAAGGACCAAAAGGTTTGTTGCTGTTTGGCTTTCCTTTGTATTCCTTTGTATTCCTTTGTATTCCTCCTCTTCCTCCTCCTCCTCCTCCTCCTCCTCCTTTCTGTACTATCCTGTCTTTGTCACTAATAGCGTAGAATAGTTACCCAAACAGCCTAGTAAGAACCTCAGTGTCTGTTGCTGTTTAGGCTTCCTTTTTATTCCTTCTCCTCTTACCTCTCATCCTCCTACACTTCTCTGCTCTCTCTCTTCCCTTTCACCTTTCATTTTTTCCTACCTCCTCCTGTCTTACCCCCTTCCCGCACTTTCACACTTTCACTGACGAGTCTTGTGGAAATGGCCCGCGTTAACAATCTCTCTTGAAGGACAATGACGGAAAAATAAAGGCGAAATCAGGCAGAGGTGAGGCGTCGCTCCCTTGAAGAGACACTTGATGCCTCTCCTCAGACAATTATGCTCACTTCTTCAGGAGTTGCCCGCGTCCGACTCAAAAATCAGGGGCGTTTCTTTGTCATTACTGATGTCATTAGTGAGCGAGTGACGTGGTTAGAGAGAGAGAGAGAGAGAGAGAGAGAGAGAGAGAGAGAGAGAGAGAGAGAGAGAGAGAGAGAGAGAGAGAGAGAGAGAGAAGGTAAAGAAGAAAGGAAACAAAAGAGAAAATAAGGAAACAAGAAAAAAACACAGAAGGGGAGAGAAAAGCAAAGCAAAGGAAGGAAGGAACGGGAGAGAAAGGAAGATATAAAAGAGCAGAGGAGAGAGGGGGCCCCGAACATTAGTTGAGCATTTTGAACACGGGAGGGAGATGTCCAGTGCAGAAAAAAAGGACAGGTATAGAGGGGCGAAGATCTCCCAGAATACCTGTAATACTCCCTCTCTCTCTCTCTCTTCCCTCCCTTCTGTGCCTCCTGCCTCCTGTAACGCAACACAACCTGGCCAAGTTACGGCGGCGCATCTAAACTCACCGCCCATAACTCCTACGTAATCACAGGGTATGCCAAGGCGCTCCGGAGCAATGCACTAATTTAATGAGTGTTTCCAGCACTTTTTTGCGTTATTACCGCTTTTTTGGGGGTTATTTGCACAACAGGAAGGTGGTAAGGGCGCCAGGCTGTGGTCGCTACCCTCACGCCTCACCCATAACTGCTCTCTCCTGTTTTTTATTCAAGGGTTTAAAGAAAAATGTATTGGAATTATATAGGAATCGTTGTTTCTCTCCCAAAGGCGCTGCTGGGCATATCTTTCCATGTTTTTTGTTTTGTTTTTGTTTTTGTTTTAGGGGGCGGTGGTCATGAATAAGCAGAGAAATTGCACTGAAATCACGCAGGCATTGCTGTATTTTCTCACTTGAATTCTCATACGTGTTTTTTTTTTTTTTTTCTCTCTCAAATTCTTACTTTCGTGTCAAGTCGCGGTTGGAAAGAAAAAAAAAAAGCTGCTCTGAAATTTTATAGAAATCACCGCTTTTCTTTACATGAAATCTAGTGTGCACTTTTTATTGTTTTTTCTTTATTATTTTTTCTTGCATGTGTTTTTTTTTTTTATAAAAGTAAAAAAGTAAAAAAAAACGAAGAAAGAAATCGTGGCGCATTTTATCAACTGGAAGTGAAAATTCAAGTTATTTAACAGCCAAAGATGTTTTTTGCTGTTGTAGATGACTTGGTTGTGCCTTGTGTTTTGAAAATAATAATGTGTAGAAAGAGAGAGAGAGAGAGAGAGAGAGAGAGAGAGAGAGAGAGAGAGAGAGAGAGAGAGAGAGAGAGAGAGAGAGAGAGACCTTGAACTAGTTTATTGAGTGAGAGTGGAAATTAAGGACTTAATGAACAGATATTTTTTATTGTTTGCTTACGTATTGTGTGTGTGTGTGTGTGTGTGTGTGTGTGTGTGTGTGTGTGTGTGTGTGTGTGTGTGTGTGTGTGTGTGTGTGTGTGTGTGTGTGTGTGTGTGTGTGTGTGTGTGTGTAGGCATGCTTAAAGAATAATATATAAAGCAGAGAGAGTAATCGTAGCAGAGTTTATTGAGTAGAGTCGAGAGAATTCATGGCATTTCATCACCAGAGGAATTTTTGATCAACACAGGGGCAGTATTGACTCACGGCACGGCCTTCACGAATCACGGTAAACAGTAATCAACCAGCGGAAAAGGCGACGCGGATTGGAAAAAAAGGGGTCCCGGAAAAGAATGAAACGAAACACAAACGCTGACCTTTCATGTTTGTGTCAATCCCGCCCCGCCCAGCTGACCTTATTCAACTTTTATTACTTCCTTTCTTTCTCTTTCTCTCTCTCTCTCTCTCTCTCTCTTTCTGATTCCCTGTTTTCTCCTGTCGGCTAAAAACCAGGTAATACTCAAAAGACCTTTATTTATTTTTATCTGTTATTTTGCTGCGTCCTTGGTACGATATTATTTTTTTTAATGTTTTTAGTGATTTTTTTTTCCTTTCTCATCATTCCCAAAGTCATTTAAGGCACTGCTGACCTTCCTCCACCTTTTTTTATAGCACCTTTTCTCCTTCGTTTTCCTTCGTGAACCCTTATGCTTTATTGAGATTAGTTATGCTCTTTCTGTCACTCACTAGGATTAGTTAAGGCACTGCTGATATTTGACCTTCTTCTTCTTTATGTTTCCTTACTTTTCGTGACCCAGTGACCTTTTTTTTATTGCAAGCTTAACACTCTCATATCACTGGTTTAATTTAATACTACGACCTTTTCTCTACTTTTTCTTGCCAGTTGTTTCCTACTGTCCCCCTGTCCAAGATGTGTGGTGTACTTTTCTTAATCGTGACGTTTATACTCTCACAGTCCTAGTGTCATTGAAAGTGTACCTGACCTTTTCAATATATTTCTTCTCTGTTTTCTTTTTCCACGTTCCTGTTTTCCCTTTTCTCTTTTTTTCTGTTTTCTTCCCTTATTTGTCTTTTTTCGTTTCTCTTGCTTTTCCTTTTCTTATATATTTTTTTCTTTTCTCCTCCTGTTTTTTCTGTTATATCCTCATTTCCTCACCCTCCAATTTTTTCCCTTTTCTACTATTATTTTTCCTTTTCTGTACTCCTGTTTTCCTTTTCTACCTTCCTATCTTCTGTTTTCTTCTTCTGCCCTCCCATTTCAATTTTCTCCTCTTATTTTCTCTTTTCTATTCTCTTATTTTTCCTTTTATACCTTCCTGTCTCCTTTTTCGTCTTCTGCCTTCCTTTTTCTATTTCCTTCTCTTATTTTCCTTCCTTCCTTCCTATTTCCCCTTTTGTTCTCTTACTTTCCCTTTTCTCCCCTCTCTATTTTCTCACTTCATCTATTTTACCACCCTCCTATTTTTTTTCCTTTTCTACTCTACCCTCCTATTTTCTTTTTCTTCTCCTGTTTTCCTTTCTTTCCTCTGCTATTTTCCCTTTTCTAGTACTATTTTCTCACCGTCTTATTTTCATTTTTATATCCTCTTATTTCCTCTCCTCTACCTTCCTGTTTTCCCTCTTCCCTGGCTAAGATCGGATGGATGATGGTGTGGTTTCATGTTTCTCTTCCGCCTCGAGGGAAATCATACTTTTCAAACTTTTCCCTCTGAACTATTTTCATAAATGGAGAAGGTGATTATTTATTTATTAGTTTCATTTTCTCGTTTCTGCGCGTGCAACATGCATCGCAATTTTTAAAATGGAAGAAGTTGTAACTAGAAAGAGAGAGAGAGTAAGTGGGAGTAAATAACATTACTGGAATATGAAAGTGAAAGGGAGGAGAGAAAATAAAATGAATTAAACGGTATAATAAACTAAATTGTCGATAAGAAAAACAAGCCATTGAATGAAATACTGGTAAAAAAAAAATTAAAACACACGAGAAATAGAAAATTAAGTAAATGAGAATAAATAGCATGACTAGAATATGGAAGTAAGAGAAAGAAAAGAAAAAAAAAGATAAATAAACCAAATTCTCGATTAGAAAACAAACAATAGAATGAAATGGCAAAAAAAAAGGGAAAGAGATAGACACTTGTAAACATAAAAAAAAAGTAAACTGCGGGAAAAAAAAAATGAATGGAATGTAAGAACAAGTCAAAAAATCAAAACAAGGGAGGTCAAAAAATAAACTCCCAAAAATAGTGACCTGAGGGAGAGAGAGAGAGAGAGAGAGAGAGAGAGAGAGAGAGAGAGAGAGAGAGAGAGAGAGAGAGAGAGAGAGAGAGAGAGAGAGAGAGAGTGTGCATGTAAGAGAAGTACACATACTTTGAACGTCATCAAATATCACAGTGAAATTTAGTCGGGTGTTGAATGTCATTTTAATTTGATGCAGCACTGACCTTGAAACTTCGTACGCCTTGCTTGGTGGAAAGGAAATTAAGCACGGAATTGAATAAACAATTGAAAAAAAAAAAAAAGCAAAGAAAACGTTGTGGAATACAGGAAAAAAAAAAAAGGTGAAAGAAGGATAGTGTGAGAGTTTATTCCAGAGAGAGAGAGAGAGAGAGAGAGAGTGAGAGAGAGAGAGAGAGAGAGAGAGAGAGGAACATAGACAAGTACCGGAAATTAAAAGTTGAATACCAAGTTTCCGATGGCGAATCTTCCAGTGAATGATCCAACTCGAGGGTCTGGAAAAGCAGCGTGGGAGGAGGAAACAGTTTGTAAATATCGCAGCTTACCTTCATTCAAGTGTTGCTCTGAAGCGAGGAGGAGGAAGAGCTGAGAGAGGAGGAGGAGGAGGAGGCAATGCAAGACCAGGATGGGAAGGAGGAAGGTGAAGAGAAGACGAGCAAACAGGAACTCTGAAACTCTTTTTTATTTGTTTTTGTTTTTTAGCGTACCCATGATTCTCAGATGTCGTAACACAGGAGCATCGGAACATCTTAATTAAATTGCTTGATCCCATTACAATCCTTCATTACTCAATATTTTTTATTTCCTTTTATTTATTTATTTATCTTATTTATTTATTTATTTTTTTTTGAGTGAGCGAGAATTATGTTGGATTGTATTTCGTAGCCCTCTTTTCTGTAATCCGTTTTTTGAATGAGCAGAAATTTTTTTTAAGTGAACGAAAATTATGGTGAATTATATTTTTGTAGCCCTATTTTTTGTTCTTGCACAGTACACTAAGAACATGTGGCCGTGGGAGCATTAAAACGTATTCTGTCAGCGAGAACTAACTGGGAGCAGAAGTAATAAGTAAGTGAGTATATTTTTGTAACCCCGTTTTTTTTTCCCCAGTTTTTGCAAAGACTCCTTTACACTTCAGAGAAAATTGCATAGTCAGCTAAGTGGCCGTGGAAGTATAAGAACGTATTCTGTCAGCGAGAACACCGTGAAGAAAGAAACCACAAAGAGAGGAAGGGCGAGGAAGATGAAGATGAGGAGGAAGAGAAGGAGGAGGAGGAGGAGGAGGAGGAGGAAGCCTGTTAACATGCATAACAATGTAACCTGTCAAGGAGAACACAACAATAAAACTAGAACACGCAAACAAGGAGAAACAAAAGCGGGACAAGACAAAGAACAGAAAAAAAAATATCAAAAGATTATGTGGGACAGTCGCAGCATAACAGGGCCCTTGTAAGACACCCACCTCCTTCACCCACTCACGCCGACACTATTGCAATCACGACCATATTCTGGAACACTTCTGATCCACATCTCCACTACACTCAAAAGGTTCTACAGTGTAGTTGAAGTTACGCATGTTTTTAACGGTGTTTTTATGGTTAAAATGACGAATTAATAAGATTTTTACATTCCAAACAGAAGAAACACTCTTTCAAACTCGGCTGATCGTCTCTATTGTCTTTGAAAATAGTCGTGGCGAGAGAGTAAAGCGTTTCTGTATACGGGCCACAGTACGGTGAAAGAAAACGAGTCTCACCGAACAGGTATTGCCGCCGCGAAGCTCACACGCTAGCCACGTCTATTAAAAGCTCATTATATCCCAGACGGAAAGCCTCGCTGCTTCAAATAATGACACTGCTCATCCATCTTGGCAGTCAGTGGCGCTCTCTCTCTCTCTCTCTCTCTCTCTCTCTCTCTCTCTCTCTCTCTCTCTCTCTCTCTCTCTCCACTTTTTTCATGCTACCTCCTGTTTTCACTCGCTTGTTCTTCCTCCTTTTGTGTTTATATTTTGTCATTCTTCCTTCCTTCTTTCCTTCCTTCCTTCCCTCCTTCCTTCCTTCCTTCCTTCCTTCCTTCCTTCCTTCCTTCCTTCCTTCCTTCCTTCCTTCTTTCCTGCCCCATCTCCTCACTTCCTGGTTTCCCTCATTCTTTCCACTTCCTCGTCCGTGTCATCATTCTCTTTCTCCTTTCCTTTCCTTTCCTCATTTCTGTTTCACGTCACATCTTATCCTCTCTTTCCCCCACGAGAGAGAGAGAGAGAGAGAGAGAGAGAGAGAGAGAGAGAGAGAGAGAGAGAGAGAGAGAGAGATGAGTACAAACACTGAGTCGTAGAAAAGAATGATAAAAATAATAGTTTTTCGGGTTAGTATTTTTATCCAAAGAAAATGAGGAGGAGGAAGAGAAGGAGGAGGAGGAGGAGGAGGAGGAGGAGGAGGAGTTGGGCCTTCTGGGTTCTTCCTCCTCTCGTGGCATTTCGTGACCTTGCTCCCACAGGCCTGACGAAGGGTTACAGAAAGTTCATGTCGGAATATCCTATGGGAGGTGAGAGAAAATGAATAAAGATTGCCTATGTATGTCTTAGTAACCTGATATAGTGTGTGTGTGTGTGTGTGTGTGTGTGTGTGTGTGTGTGTGTGTGTGTGTGTGTGTGTGTGTGTGTGTGTGTGTGTTTGTGTTTGTGTGTAGGAGGGGTACAGACGAAGGGCAACAATTAGAAGAAAAAGAAAAACCCAGTGAGGCGACGGTCCCCAAACAGAATAAAAAAACCATAGTTAAAAATTTCGATGTTTTGAAAAATATAAGTGTTTTTTATGGCAGCATGCAAAGTACTTCATGGTTAAAGATGCAGAAGATGAATGGATAGATAAGTAAATAAGTAAGTGAATGAATGAGTAAATAGATAGATATATAAATAAAGAAGGAAGACTGCGAAATGTCTGTTGAGCCACGCAAGACAGCTCCTGAACACCTCAACCTTGCTGTCCCCTGTCGTCATTCATATATTTATCAGTGTGTGAGAACCAGGTTTTGATTGCTTTCTGTTATTGAACACACACACACACACACACACACACACACACACACACACACACACACACACACACACACACACACACACACACACACACACACACACACACACATCAACAACAACAACAACAACAACAACAACAACAACAACAACAACAACAACAACTACTACTACTACTACTACTACTACTACTACTACTACTACTACTACTACTACTACTACTACTACTACTACTACTAACAGCAACTACCTCACACACTCTACCTCCGCTCCTTTTTTCCTCTTGCACTCTCATTCTTACTATAGT
This sequence comes from Scylla paramamosain, assembly GCF_035594125.1. NCBI lineage: Eukaryota > Metazoa > Arthropoda > Malacostraca > Decapoda > Portunidae > Scylla > Scylla paramamosain. The sequence goes on from NC_087185.1 coordinate 14,772,272, forward strand.
CACAAGTAACACACACACATACACACACACACACACACACACACACACACACACACACACACACACACACACACACACACACACACACATTATCCTTCCGTGAGAGATGATATGCACATTATGTTTTTATCTTGTCTAAATGTGTACCTCACGTTTGCTTGCCCCAGTACGTGCGGATTGCGTGCTTGAGTGAGTTGAGTGCGTGCTTGAGTGTCTGGAGTGCGTGCTTGAGTTGCCATAGCGGAGTTTTTGCATTAGTGGCTCAGTGTGCGGCTTCGGGGAAACTGTCTCTCTTACTCCCTGCTATGATGTAACGCTGGGGGCCGTGGTAGCCTCTCCTGCCTCCCTGTTCCCTGCCTTCTTGTGTCTCCAATGGCCTGGTTACTACTGACGACTTCTAAACTAAATGAAGTCACCATATGTTGAAAGTATACTAAATTACTCTGTCTTAGTCCTGCGATGATGTAATGGTAGAGGCCACGGTAACCTCTCCTGTGTCCCGGTTCCTTTTTGTCTCTCCTTTACCCTGTTCACTACTGATGACTTTCAAATTTCATGTAGTCGCCAGATATTAAATTAGAGTAAATTGTCTCTCTCTCCCTGAATGATGAAATTTTGTAAGCCATGGTAAATTCTCTTATACCTTTATCCCCCTCTTGGATCCTTCTTCTCCCTTCTTCTCCCTTCTTCAGAAACGCTTCGCTCTTTCATCACGACTATTTTCAAAGGCCACAGAGATGACTAGCCGGGTTCTCAAGAGTGTTTTTCCTGTTCATTATGTAGAAATATTGTTAATCTGTCACTTGAATCGTGAAAACACCCTTAAAATCCCGTGTAGCTCCAACTAGAACCTTTGGAATGTAGTGGAGGTTCGGTGCAGAAGTGTTTCAAAACTTGAATCCTTCTCCTCCGTTCACTTATTCACTCTTGACAGTCCTCCATCTTCACGCAGTCATTGGATGTTCGGTTAGAGTAAGTGAAGACTGTAATCGTAGCGTGTGAGTGACTAAAGGTGATTTTGTTTAAACTTTTCAATACAATATGTCAGAGTTAATGTTATACTTTAGTGTTGTTCAGGATAAAGAATTAATGTCTGTACCTTTTCATCTCTCACTGAAGATTACAGGCTATCTCCTCTAACTTAATTTATCTACCTCTTTTCCCTACTTATTCTCTCTCTCTCTCTCTCTCTCTCTCTCTCTCTCTCTCTCTCTCTCTCTCTCTCTCTCTCTCTCTCTCTCTCTCTCTCTCTCTCTCTCTCATTGCCTTTTCCTTACTCCCCTTTCTTTTACACACACACACACACACACACACACACACACACACACACACACACACACACACACACACACACACACACACACACACACACACACACACACACACACACACACACACACACACACACACACACACACACACACACACACACACACACTACCGGCAGTGCAATATGATTAAAGAAAGGAGAATCGATACACACAATATTGGGAAAGACATTGGCAGACGCGAATGAAGAGAAGTATTCGTGTTCTCTCAATAATTATACAAATTCTTCGATGTAATCTTGAGGAGGAGGCGAGAAGGGCTGTTAAGATTATAGGCTTCGGTTGCTTGTATTTGTGATAACCAGAGAGAGAGAGAGAGAGATAGAGAGAGACGGATAGACAGTTAGAAAAACAAAAAAATAGACAGACATATGAAAAACATACAGACAGACATAGGAAAAACAGACAGAAAAACAGACAGATGGAAAGATACAATCAGGCAGACAGACAGACAATCAAACAGACAGACAGACAATCAGACAGACGGACACAAAACAACAAAGAGAGAGAAAGAAAGAGAAACAGAGGCAAAAACAGAAAGACAGACAAACACAGAGATATACATACCTACACATGCCTTCCCACCTACTTACCTTCATACGTACCGACGGACATACACACACGCAGACAGACAAAGACACACAAAGGGGCCTGGACAAAGGCTTCTTATATGCTGAAGAGTGCAAGCAGGCGGAACCCTTGAAGGAAAGTAAAGGAGGAAGATGAGACGAGGAAAGAAATAACGAAAAACATTTATTTACTCAGGTTTATAAAGTTCGTTGGTGTGGAAAGAAACACAAAGGAAGGACAATTTTGCATAGATAACAGTTCTTAATCTTAATTTGAGTTCTGTTACTCACGAGAAAGATTAAATCATGAGACGAGGAAAGAAATAACGAAAAACATTTATTTCTTCAGGTTTATAAAGTTCGTTGGCATGGAAAGAAACACAAAGGAAGGCAAAGAAAGGACAATTTTGCATAGATTACGATTCTTAGTCTTAATTAGAGTACTGTTACCTACGAGAAAAATTAAACATTTTCTTCAAACCTCTCGAGTATTTCGTTTGAATATTTACTGCGTTGAATTAATGGAAACATGCAAAAAGTGTGTTGCTGTGATATTTTTAATGTATAAGTGAGGATGATCATAAAGCTTGTTTTGAAAAGAAACTGAAAGTATGAAGTGAAACACAGATATTACTCCAGTTTATTTGTCACGCGTTGTTAAGGTAATTTTGGAATATAAACTATAAGCTGATGTGTTGCCGACGAAAAAATAATGCTTTCACCCCGATTGCCTGGCGCGTTATTAAAAAAAAAGCATAAAAAAAGAACTGCCATGCTTTATTCCTGTATTCATGTGCTCGGCTAATATCAGAAATGCATTTTTCTTGATAACTGAATCAAGTGCATCTCGCTGTCCTATTCACACACACACACACACACACACACACACACACACACACAGAGAGAGAGAGAGAGAGAGAGAGAGAGAGAGAGAGAGAGAGAGAGAGAGAGAGAGAGAGAGAGAGAGAGAGAGAGAGAGAAAGAGAGAGAGAGATTTATTTTATTGACCACTCCAAAACAATATATGCAGTTTACATACATTTTTTCAATGGTTCGAGCGAAAATATAGATAAGAATAATACACACACACACACACACACACAACACACACACACACACACACTCTCTCTCTCTCTCTCTCTCTCTCCTTCTCTCTCTCTCTCTCTCTCTCTCTCTGTCCCTGGCGACTTCCCTGATCCATGCATTGATTCACAGTTCGGCACAATGGCCACAAACTTGCCCTTGAGGACAGTCGGTGCTTGGTTCGATACACGTGACCTCTTCCCGTTCCGCTACTGAAGTTGTGGGCGTTTGCTCGGAGGAGAAAGAGGAAGAGGTGAGGTTAAGAATAAGATGACAAAAGTGGGGTTCTTCAAGGAGTGGTCATTGGTTGTCACTTGTTCCTCCCTTCCCTTCTTGGCTTGTGATATATTGTTAAATATTCCACGTGTTTTGTGTTTGTGTTTGTGTTGTGGTGAAAGGTGCATGAGCTGATGGTGTGTGTGTGTGTGTGTGTGTGTGTGTGTGTGTGTGTGAGTGTGCACACAGGTTGTCATGTTCTCTTCTTCCACCACTACCACCACCAACACCGCCATCTCCAACAACAACAACAATAACAGTACCACCACCACCACCGCCAATAACAACAGCAACATCAACAACAACAACAACAATGGTAACAGCATCCCCCTATCGCTGTAACTGATGTTTGGTTTGGCTTGTTTGTTTGTTTTGTTTTGCTTTGTTATATTTGTGGATTTTATTGGTTTACTTTTGTTTATTTACCTATGTACCGTGACACACACACACACACACACACACACTCTCCTCTCTCTCTCTCTCTCTCTCTCTCTCTCTCTCTCTCCTCTCCTCTCTCTCTCACTCTCTCTCTCTCTCTCTCTCTCTCTCCTCTCTCTCTCTCATCGTATCCATTCCTCTTCCTATTTTTCCATTGCTTCTCTTCACCCAATCTTCCCATTTTTCTTTCCCCTGGTCCTGCTGATCGTTTCCTTTCCCAGTTTCCTCTTCCTCGTCTTTCTTCCCTTGCTCAACTCGTCTCTTTCCTCCTGCAGTGGCCGCCATTTCTGTGTCTTTTCTTCCTTCGGGTTCGAGTCATTTCGTTGGTCTGGTCATGACGTAATTTAATCCCGCCCGCGTGGGAGTCAGGATCCTTAAAAGTTTCACGTTCGCAACTCGGCAACGTCGTTAAAAACAGCTCCCTCTTCCTCCCTCCTCCTCCACCCCACCAGTTGATGCTCGTAATACCTCAATTTTTTGACGCCCGCCGATGAGAAAGTCTTGTACCCAGATTAATATTGAATGACTGTATTAAAGTGGCGTAAGTTATTCCACAGTGTGACTTTTAATTGTCCCCTGCGTTATCTAGAGAGGGAGGGACAGAGTGGGGGGAGAGGGAGAGGGGAAATTGTCCACGATCTAAGTGACTTTCAAGGAGTTAGTGAAGGTAAAGTAAGTTAGCTCGCCTTATTTTGAAAGAAAGGAAGGAATTGTCTACGATCTTGCTGATTTTCGAGGAGTTAGTGAAGGTAAAGAAGGAGAAATGGTTGTTAGCGTGCGTTATCTTGAGAGAGGAAGATTTTCGAGGAGCTAGTGAAGGTATAAGAGAGAGAAATGGTAGTTAGCTTGCTTTATCTTGCTGATTTTAAAGTAGTTAGTAGGGAGAGTAATGGCACTTAGCTTGAGTTATCTGGATAGGAAGGAAGATTTTTAATGAGTGAGCGAAGGGTAAAGACAGATAAATTGTAGTTAGCTTACGTTACCTTGAGACAGAGAGAGGAAGATTTTTTTTTTTTAGTGAAGGTAGAGGGAGAAATGATAGCTTGCGTTTCCTTGGCAGAGGATTTTTTTTTTTTTTTTTTTTTAAGAATTAGGGAAAGCGAATTAAGAGATATCATGCTTAACCCGTTCACTACTATGGTCGTCCTCTCGTCAACGCTGCGACCACTGCAGTAAATTGTTTTGGACTTCAAGAAAAAAAGGAATATGAGGTTAATTTCATCTTTGCAGAGGTACAGAACTGCTTATTTAAGAGACTATAGTACAAAAAATAAGTCGAAATTTATAGATGATACTGGAAAAAGATTGACTACCAGTGAAAGGGTTAAATCAATACGTGGCGCCTTTACATAAATAAATTGTCCGGAAAGGGGTTTGCATTCTAAATGAGTTTCCAGTGTTTTAGGTTAAATAAGAGGCTGTTTTAAATCTTACATGAAATCAATTTATGGTGATTAACTTTTATAGAAAAAAAACTAAATGAGATATACACACATTCCTTTGTGTGTAATAAAATCTATTACAAATAAAAGGAATTGCATGGTAAAATATTCGTTGAGACTAACAATTCATAGCGCGTTTACTTTAAATTTAATGGTGTCACGGTGTAATTTACGTAAGTGGTTGTGCTTCAGTGGTTCATACGCCTCAGTGGTTCAGTGGTTCAGGTGCCTCAGTAGTTCATGTGCTTCAGTGGTTCATGTGCTTCAGTGGTTCAGGTGCTTCAGGTGATGCACGTGGCGCCGTTCGTCTGGAATAAATCACACGAATGTCTGATATTTTTCTAAACCCTATTGGAATTCCGCCTCTGTGTTTCCATCAGGCCTCGGTAAGTCCCGATGCGTGGACTGAGGACTCGTATCAGGAACACAGACGCAAGTCCAGCATTAAGAATTCAATGGAGGGAGACTTGAGCGGATCTGGTACACAACATGCAGCTAACATTCCGCGATGGCACAGGAGAAGGACGCCCGCACTCGGCACTCCCGCCCATTGTACCGGAAGACAATGGGCGATATTATGAAACAGCCCATCTCCGTAAAACTTGGAATATTGTAGCACTTATTCAGATACTCGTAAGGCCGATTGTTTCTTGCAGATTGGAAGTGGAGGGGAAAAGTTTTCATGATAATCTTGTTACATTATTAAACATACCATTAAGCAATGCTGTTAAACAATTCACCCTTAGAAAAGAGAACTAGAAACTGATATTCATTCAGGAACTTGTACGTGTGATTGCTTCATACTCATCAGAATTAGAAGGGAGGAAGTTGACATGATTATCTTATTCATTCACCCTTAGAAAAGAGAACTAGAAACTGATATTCATTCAGGAACTTGTACGTGTGATTGCTTCATACTCATCAGAATTAGAAGGGAGGAAGTTGACATGATTATCTTATTCATTATTAAGAAGAAGAAGAACGAGAAAGAAGAGAGAAAGGAAGGAAAGAAAGAGAAGAATAAAGTTAAAAATAATTTGCGATTCATCCAGTGAAACCCTTAACAGTGTACCATTCATTCAGGACACTTGTAATGTGAATGAATTCCTGCAGGTTGAGAGTGGAAGGCTGAGGTTTAATTGCTAAAACGTAACTTATCCTTACCTAACCTTACGTATTATTAACTATTATTAAACTAAAGTATTAAAACAATCCATCTATAATTTACTGTATTTCTTTATTCATTTTAAACGTATTGAACGACATTACGTACAGAACAATGTCAATAAATAACACATCCGATAAAAATCCCCATAAACCGCGGTATCCATTGAGACAGTCACGAAGGGGGAAGGTTCCTCTTGGGTTGTGAGTGGAAAGGAGGTTAACTTAATAATCTGATTTATTACCAAACAACGCAAGGCTTGGATAGAAACAGAAATTGTGACACTTGGCCAGACGCACACGAGGATAAATAAATGTTCGGTGCAGGATGTGAGCGAGAAGGGGAAAGCCTTACATGATAATCCCAGCCAATATTATTATGCATATTAACACATACCCTGAAAAAAACAAAAGGAAACTGTAGCACATATTCAGTACCTCGTAAGGGTGAGTGTTCCTTGCAGGGCGGGAGGGAATGGTAGGGGAAAGGTTTTCTTGATAATGTGACCCAATATGCTGGAGTTATATATATTGGACCATTTGGGGGAATCCATCGGGACCTGTGCTACATATTGTTAATGCTTTCCACGTTCAGAAGACGTGCCTTGTAGCGCAACAATGAACACGGGCCGAGGGAGACGGGAGAGAGATGGGGAGAAGAGAGAGGGGGGAAAGTCCAGAGAGAGGGAGGGAGGGAAGACTGGAGTGAGAGGCCGGAGAGACGTGACGGGGGAGAGAGGGGAAGATTGGGGGAGAGTGGGGGAGGGTTAAGGATGTGGAACCAAGGGTGAGGGGAGAGGAAGGATGAATTTGGGGTGAGGGGAGAGGAAGGGAGAGTGGAGGAGGGGAGTCAATGGTGGATCAAGGTAAATGAACCAGGGAGGAAAGGGGGTCACGAGGGAGGGGAGGGAGAGGAGAGAGAGGGAATGAACCGGAAGAACGTAATAAAGGGAGGACAGAAGAGCAGAGGAATGGGAGAGAAATGGAACAGGTGAAGAGGAAGAGGAGGAGGAGTAGGAGGGAAGACGACGAGGAGAGGATAAATGAGGAAATAAAAGAGAATGACCAATAGATAGTGTAAGATTGAGAGGAAGACAAGGAAGAAATGATAAGTGGGAAGTAAAGGATAAAAACCAATAACTGACAAGACGAAGGAGAGTGTAGAATGTGGAGAAAGACAATAAAGGGATGATAACTGAGGAAATGACAGATAATAGACAATAACTAAGAAGGTGAAGGAGAGTTTAGGTTTGAAAGACAAGGAAAATATGATAACAAATGAAACGAAGAATAACATACTAGTTTGGAAAAGAAAATACACATTTAAAAGAGAGACAAAAAGAAAAATAAGTGAAGATAAACTGAAGGAATAGAGAATATCTGATAAGATTTAAAAAGTTCAAGGAAAAGCGTAACAAGAGCGTGACCCAGAGACCATCACACGCTCGCAAGGGAATAAACGAATCAATGGAATAGACGAATGGAAAAATAAATGAATAAAAAAAATAAAATAAGAAGAAAACAAAATCAAAGAAAAAGTGAGCTGTTGTGCAAGAAAAGTTTAAGCATGAATAAGACAAAGAGAGGAAGAAAGAAAAAGGAAACACTGAGAAACTGCTTACACTTTGAATAATTGAGTCATAAGAGCCGAAGGATAAGAAAGGAACCAATAAATATACAAATAAATCAGTAAGTTCATGAAATTAAAAGCCTTAGATCAATACGTTTTCAGTTCTTATTTTTTTTCCTTCCTTTGAAAATAATAAATATATCAATAGTACACAAATAATGCAAAATAAGAATAAAGATAAATGAATAGCTAAATTAAAATAGACAGCAAACCAATGTGACCTCAATTTCTCTTCTTTAGTCTTATTTTCATTTATTCCTTCCCTTGAAAACAAAACGAAAAAAAAAAGAAAAACGCAACAATAAGAGACGAATATGTAAAAAATAGATAAATTAAAAGATTGATTAATGACAGCAGGACAATAAATACAGGACAAAAGAACCTCTGTGTCTCTTCTTTCTTCGTTTTCCATTTCCTTTACTAAACACACATAAGCAAATAATATTCCAGAGATATACATGAGTACAAATGAAGCAATAGATTAATTGAAATAAAGATAGCAAGACAGTGCAACGGTAATATCTCTTCTTTGTCCTAGTTTTTCCTATTTTTCCTTCGTTCAAGAAAAGAAACTACTTACATTTGATATACAAATAATACACAGAAGATACATAAGTGTACAAATAAATGAATAGATTAAATGAATACAGCAAGCGAAAACAACGTCTCTCTTTCTTTTTTGTTTGTTTGTTTGTTTGTTTGTTTGTTCTAGTATTCCCCATTTTTTCCGTTGTCAGAGAAAAAAATAAACACACATGATGACAGATAAATAAACTTACAAATAAATAAACAGAATGATTGAAGCAAAGACAGCAAGCCAATACAACCTTAGTTTCCCTTCATTTATTCTAGATTTCCAACTTTGTTTTCCTTCGTTGGGGGTAAAAAAAAATAATAAAAATAAATAAATAAATAAATAAATAAAAAATAAGTAAACATACGTAACATGATACATAAACGACACACCGAATATATGTAAGAGTACAAATAAATGAACACAATAATTGAAACGAAGACAGGAAACCAATACAACCCCAATTTCTCTTCTTTTGTCTTAGGTTTCCCCGTACCGCCCATCCCCAACCCTTTCTCTTCTTCTTCTTCTTCTTCTTCTTCTTCTTCTTCTTCTTCTTCTTCTTCTTCTTCTTCTTCTTTCGTTCGGGTTCACCTGCGATGGGTCTCACCTCTAAACATATTGCGGCCTCACCTGCGCAGACACTCACCTGGTTACCTATGCAATCGGTCTCCTCCTGTTCCCATTGCACCTACTGTCTTTTTGCGGCTCTCGAGAAGAAAGAGGAACATTTGTCTGTCTGTCTGTCTGTCTGTCTGTCTGTCTGTCTGTCTCACACAATTGAATTCCCGAAATATTGCCTCATGAATTTTATCTGAATCTCTTTCTCTCTCTCTCTGTCTTCTCTCTCTCTCTCTCTCTCTCTCTCTCTCTCTCTCTCTCTCTCTCTCTCTCTCTCTCTCTCTCTCTCTCTCTCTCTCTGACATTACTCCTTTTGCTGATTTGAGATTCATTTCATTATTTTTTTTCTAATTTCAAAACGTCAATTTGTCTTTCATGGTTTCAGTTGGTATAATTCTCTCTCTCTCTCTCTCTCTCTCTCTCTCTCTCTCTCTCTCTCTCTCTCTCTCTCTCTCTCTCTCTCTCTCTCTCTCTCTCTCTCTCTCTCTCTCTCTCTCTCTCTCTCTCTCTCTCTCTCCCTCTCTCTCTCTCTCTCTCACCCCTTTCCTTCCTCATATATTGCATAGGCTTCTATACTTGCACGGACACAGTAACACAAAACCGCCACCACTGTCTCCTCTTGACCTGGTTCCATAATGCTTTGTTAACCTAATTTCCTTTGGATTTGCTTTTCTCATTAGTTTCATTATTTCTCCTGCCGTCTACATTTCCCTCGTGTGTCAGTGGTGTGTGTTTTTCCTCCCCTCCTCTAAGGAATGAATAATTATTTCTTATTGGCCCTTGATCTCCTGTCTCCCCTCTCCCAGCTTATTATTCCTTATTTAAAGCGCGGATCCTGTGGGAGGTTGGTGAAGGACAGACGGAAATATAGATAAGCGCATGCAAATACATTCACACACACACACACACACACATACGAAACTTTTTTTTCTTTACGAAACTTTAAATTTTATAAAACGATTAGGCGTGGAGAGAAAAAATAAATAAATAAAGATAAACATATTTTCAAGTTTACATTTCTTTAAAAAATTACAAACTTTTCAGAATACCACATTTTAAGAATTACAGCTTTACTTTACTTGCTTTATTTTATTTATTTATTTTTTTTCAGATTTACATACACTTTTCGGAACTGGTTACTTTCTACACTTGTTCCATTTGTTCCAACATCTCCACTCACCGTGAGCTGTTTGATGACGGAACACCACACCACATGCAACACTCGGGTACTTTATACATATCTCATGCCTTGCCGCATCCCACAAAGCGCTGATCTCCGCCTCACTGATCCACACAACACACACTAATAATATGATAATAGCAACACAATAATAATATAGCCAGACATTAATACAGTACATTTTACGATAACTTAATTTATTCATCACGCGGTGCCGCAGATAATGAGGACTGGTAAAAGGAATAATTCCAAACACTATCTTACGAATTATAGGAAGGCATTAAATATTTCATTCACTTGACCTTTCGTGGATGTGAGGCCTGTGTTTGTGTTGCGTTGCTTCTATAGCAGCTTCGTGTTGGCTATAGATCAATGCAGTAATGTCAAGAAACGTTATAAAACAAAGGATGACATTAGTATTTCATAGTGCACACACACACACACACACGCGGCAAGGCAGATGAAGGAGCTCTCAGTGAGTGGCTCTTGTCCGCCAGCAGCATGTAGGTGAGCGATGTACACTCATTCAAAAGAGTATCGTTACCGTGAAGTCCAGCGAGTTTCACAGTGAAACAACTCGGTGGTCTCGGCAGTGTTGGTACGCGTGTTCGATTAAGTGTTTCATGAAGCGTTACTGTGGCAACTCAAATCTTATTGCTTCATTTGCGAGTGCCGCTCACTTGATTCATTCAGGTGCAGCTGTACTTACCACACGCAGGGATACCAACTCGAGTAGCCTGTTATCAGATACTCCGTCCTTCGTAAATTTACCAGTTTGTGTCGTGCTGAATGTGTAACGATACTAATTTTTGAGCGCGTGTACAAAAGAGCCACATCACCACCCAGCCTGAGGGACGCAGCGTGAGGTGTTTATACCCATCCTAGCAAGGTTAGTTAAAAGTACAATGCCCAGACCCGGGATCGAACCGGGGACCTTTAGATCTTCAGTCTAACGCTCTCCCAACTGAGCTATCTAGGCTTATGCACTTGTTGTCAATACATACAGAGTAAATTGACGTGGCGAGGCAAATGGACCAAATGGACAAGCCTCTCCATGTGTACTGTGTAGGCCTTGTTTACCAGCAAGTAGGTGCGAGATGTAACCTGAGAGGCTGTGGTCTCGCTGTCCCGGTGCTTGGCGTGAGTGTTTTAGTCCAGCCCAAAGATTGGCTACTGTGACATCTGTGCTCCTCGTGCAGTGCTGTGCTGGCTGACCAACACGCACACACACACACACACACACACGAAAATCAGCAAAGTATGTACAAGGGACCAGCTGCCCAACACCAGACACCTCCTGAACACTTAAAACTTACAATCTTCCATCTCGTCCATTAATTTATTTATCCATCCTGCTCTTGAAAGTGTACAGCGTGTGCATCCGTTGTGCTCTAACCAAGACTCTTTCGTTCATCCTTAGCCAAAAATGTTAAGAAGTTTTTGCATATTGTTTTAAGCCTGAATTTCTCGAGTTTACAACCGTTAGTACAAGTTTTATGTTTCCATCCCAAAAGAGTCTGATTCACGTCGCCTTTGTTGAAAACCTTGAATCATGTATTCTAAACACCCATCACATTCACACGCACCCACGCCTTTCAGTGAATGCAGCTTAATAATTTAACTTATCCTGGCAATGTAAGTTAAAATTGAATTGCCCAGACCCGGGATCGAACCGGGGACCTTTAGATCTTCAGTCTAACGCTCTCCCAACTGAGCTATCTAGGCTTAATATTCCTTATAAAAATACACAGACAAGCACTAAGAAGCTCTACATCAAGTCAGAAGAGAGTTTAGGAGATTAGATATGGATAACGATGACAGGCAGCTATAGACATGTATGTCTTATGTAGTAACTGCCATAATCATGTAGTCCTGATGTAGTCCTTATATTTGTATCTTTTAAGAGGACCTCGGGGAAAGTCTCATGTTTTCTGCACTTAATGTTTCAAGATCTGACGACTTCCTTCATCAGAAACGACACACACACACACACACACACACACACACACACACACACACACACACACACACACACACACAGAGAGAGAGAGAGAGAGAGAGAGAGAGAGAGAGAGAGAGAGAGAGAGAGAGAGAGAGAGAGAGAGAGAGACCTTACCTTACCTTACCTTACCTTACCTTTGTGGAAAATTTCACATTGTCAGCAAAAAGGAACAGAATAGATTGCACTTTACAAAAAAAAAAAAATAATAATAATTATAAATAAAAAAATAAAGCATAGATATGATATATATTACATGTATGAATAGCATGAGTGAATTATAAACCCCAGATTTAAGATATATTTGCTATAGAAATTAACAATAGTAAAAAGGAGAAAGCACCAGAGAATTCAAAGCTTGATCGTAACATTAAATATGAATTAATTACTGTTTCATTACTAACGGAATCTACTTTTTTTCTTATTTCATAATGCAATATTATTCTGGTTATTAAATATAGAACATGAACCGGAAATAAACAGCAATGAATCACCTGTAAAGTTATACGTCATGCAGCAATCATAAACTATTGATCGATCGTATTCTCCTTTTACCTTTGTGAAGTGTCTAAGAAAGTTTTGGGCCAAGATGGTTTGGTTATCTGGTAAGAAGAAATAGAGAGCAGCAAGTTACAAGAGAAGTCATGGAAATGGAAGTGAGAGGAGCGCGAAGAAGAGGAAGACCAAGGATCAGGTGGAAAGACTGTGTCAACGAGGACATGAGGGACAAAGGATTAGATGAAAGTGTCTCAAGATAGAAACACTTGGTAAAGGATCATTAGAAGCGGCGACTCCGAATAGGGATTGAGCTGGGAAGAAGATTCTTTTTATTTTTGTTATTGTTTAATGCTGACATTTCTTAATTTAGGTATTTGTAAGTTGCCGGGTTGTGTGTGTGTGTGTGTGTGTGTGTACAGTTATGATTAAGCCTAGATAGCTCAGTTGGGAGAGCGTTAGACTGAAGATCTAAAGGTCCCCGGTTCAATCCCGGGTCTGGGCAATGTACTTTTACTTTACCTTGCCAGAACAAGTTAAAGCACATTACTGAGCGGCATTCACTGGAAGGCGTGGGCGCGTGATGTGATGGGAGTATTTAGATGGTTAAAAGATTTCAGCAACGACGAAAATCAGGGTCTTTAGAGCAGGGATCACATTAGAGCTTGCACGAATGGTTGTAAACTCTAGAAATTCAGATTGAAAAGGAGATAAACAAATTTTCATTCACACATCCCAAACAAACTTAAGAACCCAACAGACGCACAGACGGTTTAGACGATTTTCAGTTCCCTAATTCCTTGCTGTAATAGAACCAACGACTCAGTTCTTTGGTGATGTGTTTGCCTCGCCGCCTTGTCACTTCCACACCGCCCCTCACAACCTGGCGCCCTGATAGCTGTGTGTGTGTGTGTGTGTGTGTGTGTGTGTGGCAGCGCCATACACTTTTATACAGCCATCAGGAAGGTAAGCATCAGACGCATTTCCTGCCGTGTAATGCGTTGAGAAGTGGAGATCTTGAATAATACAACTGAACTATATTCTTATTAATAGTTTAACTCCATGAAAGTCAAACAAACGCAAACAAAACTTGCCTTACTGCGAGACACTAAAGGGCGGCCAGGAGGAGTCAGTAGTACGAGTAGTAGTAGTAGTAGTAGTAGTAGTAGTAGTAGTAGTAGTAGCAGCCGTAGTAGTACTGTCATCACGATTACTACTACTACTACTACTACTACTACTTAATACTAATACTATCACCACCACCACTATTACGGCAGCAGCTTACATACACCCCCCCTCCCACACACACACACACACACACACACACACACACACACACGTGCCAGCCAGTGTTCTGTGGACCATTCAGTGCGGGCGAGTGATCCATGTTGATTCAAATGGCAGTACTTTGTGAGGTGATGCAAGGCGTGCACGTGACCTAATGATATTGCCACGCACCCTGCTGATAATAAGGCTGCGTGCTGTATAGATCTCACAGTATTTAAATCTTACGTGTTTATTTTATTCAATCAATGCCACTTAGTTATTAATTTCTTTTGTAATATTGAGGTCTGTGATTAAGTTGTTTCTGGAAGTGTTGTGTGTATTGTTATTTCTTTATTTATTTTATTATTTTTTATGTAAGATGGTCAGGTGTGTTACGTGTGTGTGGTCAGGTGTGTCAGGTGTGTGCCTCGTGAGCACTGTGACGGGGAAGGTGCATGTGTGTGTGTCAGGTGTGCTACTTGAGTACTGTGCCGTGGCAGATGTGTCAGGTGTGTGCCTCGTGGGTACTGTGCAGGGGCAGGTGTGTGTCAGGTGCATGCCTTGTGAGTACTGTGCCGGGTAAACACTGCCTGAGGGATGAGGATCGAAGAGTCACAACGTGTCGCCATTATGTGCTCAAATATTCATGGCAGTTCTTTGTCTTGTTTTTATTTATGAGTGTGAACAAAATAGCATGTCGAATGAATACAAACCTGAGTAGAAAATGAAGGAGTCTACAAAAGGTCAGTTAGTCTACGCATGGGTAGCTCCTGAAGTGAATACTTTGACTGGTATCACTTCTCAGCTTAATAAAATGTCTTGTGTAAATTTAGATCTTAATTTTGAAATATAGAACTCAAAATAGAGGAGAATTTTTATTGTATGTAGTTTAATCTTTTTCTTAATAAAATTCCTTACGGTTACTTATTAAAATGTCACTAACATTTTAAGGAGAACAGAATGATAACGCCTTTGTTCACTATACCTGTCAAAGCAGCAGCTCAATCCAAGAACAAAGGAATGAGTGTGGCGGGGATATGTATCTTATAGAACAGACCGTAACCACCAGTGTCCATAGAATTATTAAAAAGGAAAAAAAAAATGTGACTGAATGGCTGATGTAATGTACCTTTATAAATATAGATAGATTCTGCGCTTAAATTATTATATAACGAGAAAAAAAATATGTAGGAAAGGAACAAAATTAATCTAAGCATTTCATTTAGATATAGATGGCGCGATGAAGTGATTATACAAAGGAAAGATTTAGGAAAGAAACCATATTAGTTAAAACATCTCGCATATAGATAGGTCCCGCGCTCAAATGATCATATAACATAAAAAAAATATAGGAAAGAAACATTAATCCAAGCATTTTATATGTAGCAAACCCTCTCGCTAAAATCATTATGTAAAAGAAAAATATAGGAAAGAATTCAAACATTTTACATACAGACAGAACCCGCGATAAAATGATTAAACTATATAACAGAGAAAACGTAGGAAAGAAGCCACATTTATTCTGGCAGTCGCTCTGTACCTTGTTGACTTCCACCTTCCTCTTTATATACATACCATTACTTTCTCGTTTTAATGTCTGCGCGTGCCTGGCGTTAAGTTGTGTTTATTATACTGATATATGATATTTAGCGCTCCCGTACATCACAGTTATGTCGCTATCTAATTCTTGTAAGCATTGCCTCGCCGTAGCTGCTTATACCTGCGAGCGCCACCTGCCGCGGCCTCCCTCCCACAAGCAAGCCAGTCACATGTATGGCGCCGCTCGGTGAGTCTCATGTGAAGTTCGAGGCTTTTCATTCTCGTGACTCAATTAGTTTATAGAAGTGGACTGCAGCTGTATTTTTCATCCCCGCGGACTCTTTTTCATGTTGTGCGTTTTGGAAAAGGGATACATATATGGAAGGGAATTAAAACGTGTCCATTGCATACAAACTAGAGGGAAATAAGAGGAAGAGAGCATGAAAGGTTGAGGGAATAATATATCAAGTCTGTATAAAAATATTGCTGAACGTTATGAAACTACAAGAGAGCAATCAACATATCCTTCATAAGATTACACCAAATACAATATATGGAATAAAAAAATAAAAAAAAAACACTAGGGCATTGCAAGTAACACATAACCACAAACAACTAAACATTACAAAATACTACAACACACACACACACACACACACACACACACACACACACACACACACACACACACACACACACACACACACACACACACACACACACACACACCAATCACATCTCTGCCTTACACTACCGATGCGGAAAACCACGGAAAGTCACAATGGCAGGTAACTTTCCCCCTCTCACAACCTTCCCTGCTTACACAAAATGGCTGAAAATCACCTCTCTTCCCCCCATTACACCGTATATTCCGCTGGGCTGGGCGTGAGGCTCTTAAGGAGTGGTGGCGTAAACATACCATCTGTTCGTCTTGATAATGGCACCGCTGACCTACGATAAGTACTCGCGGCCTAAGGAAAACACTGCTAGGAGGGGCAATATTAGGAAGAGGAGGTGATGTTTGGATGTTTGGATATCTATATTGGTCTCTTGTATGTGTGTGTGTATGTTTGTGTGTTTGTGTTTGTGTTTGTGTTTGTGTTTCTGTCTTTCTCACTGTATTTTCTTTTGTCTGTCTGCTTGTTTCTCTGTTTGCCTCTCTCTCTCTCTCTCTCTCTCTCTCTCTCTCTCTCTCTCTCTCTCTCTCTCTCTCTCTCTCTCTCTCTCTCTCAATTAGCGTAACTTAAAACAAGACCAGCACGTTAATACTACTGCTGGAGAGTCTTCCTTTACCTTCTCTTCCTCCTCCTCCTCCTCCTCCTCCTCCCGCGCGTCCCAGGTGTAGAGTCCTGAGTGTGTCGCGGCCCTGGGTGTGGTGGTGCCCGGTTTCAATTGGGCTCTGAACCGCGAAACTTCGTCAGAAACGTGCTGAGTAGAAGGATCTGAGCTGGAACACGCGCGGCACTGAGAGCGTGGGAGGCGGTGAAGGAAGAGGAGAAGGAAGAGGAGCAGGAGGAGGAGGAGGAGGAGGAGGAGGAGGAGGAGGAGGAGAAATAGAAAGAGGACGAAGAGGAATTAATATTTTTGTCTTTCTTTGGAAACAATGACTTAATGGGAAGATCATTTTCGAAAGTTATAAGTGAGGGGGATGGAAAACGAAAAGGACGAGAGCGAGGAGGGGGAAGAGAGAGAGAGAGAGAGAGAGAGAGAGAGAGAGAGAGAGAGAGAGAGAGAGAGAGAGAGAGAGAGAGAGAGAGAGAGAGAGAGAGAGAACGAGGAGGAGGAGGAGGAGAGCGAGAACAGGGAGGTGGAAGAGAAGGACGAGAACGAGGTGGAAGACAAGAATGAGATCAAGGGAATGAAAGAGGAAGAAGAGAAGGAAGGTGAAGAGACAGGGGAAGGGAAGGAAGAAGAGAACAAGGAAGATAAAGAGAAATAGGAAAAGTAAGAAGAAGAGGACGAGGAAGGTGAAGAGAAAAGGAACGGAGAGAAGGTGGTAAGAGGAGAGGGAAGGAGAGCAGAGGAGACACGTGCTTTCGAGCGTGGCATCTGCTCCTCCTCCTCCTCCTCCTCCTCCTCCTCCTCCTCCTCCTCCTCCTCCTCCTCCTCCTCCTCCTCCTCCCTCTTCTTCCGATCTTCCGGGACATTGAATACTTTTGGTTGATTCGTCAAAGTAAAGTTGGAGGTTGTAGTGCTATGACTCATCTACTCTCTCTCTCTCTCTCTCTCTCTCTCTCTCTCTCTCTCTCTCTCTCTCTCTCTCTCTCTCTCTCTCTCTCTCTCTCTCTCTCTCTCTCTCTCTCTCTCTCACGGCTCGATAACATCAGGATCGCCGTGGCTCAAACTTGTTCAGGTTCCCATGGTGTGCGTGCGATCTCAGGGCCTCGTTGAGATTAAAGCCAAGCGCAGGAGAAGAAGTGGAAGAGAAGGACAAGGAGGATGGTGAGGGGTGGAGGAGGAGGAGGATGTGGAGGAGTGAGCGAATAAGAGCAGGAGGAGGAGTAAGGTGATTGAAGTAGGAAAAGGACAGCCAGCCATTTCCTACGGTCGGCGATGAGACGGGAAATGTTCCAAGAAATGTCTGAGTTCACTTTGAGCTCGATGGCCGAAGCTCTCTCTGCCTCGGAAAATATTAAGGCGGTCAGGCGAGGAGAGAGAGAGAGAGAGAGAGAGAGGGAGAGAGGGAGTGGGGGTAGGGAAGGCGAACATACCTGAAATTTCGCCAGTAGTGCAAAAGGTAATAACATCTTTCCCGGTGGCGGTCAAAAAGATTTATAAATGTTGGGTTTTCATTCTTTATGTCGCGTCGAGTGGATCCTGACGTGAAGTTTGCAGAGCTGGAAGAAGAAGAAGAAGAAAAGGACGAAGGATAAAAAGGAATGTTTGTTTCAGTTAAGATATTAAAAGTGTGAAATGTGAAGAAGTTGCAAGTAAGCCAAAAACAACTTCAGATTGAAAATATGGAAACGCGCATTATCATAAAAAAAAAGAAGAAGAAAAGTACGAACGATAAAAAAGAAGTGTTAGTCTCAATTAAGATTTTGTAGTGTGAAATGTAAAGAAGTTACAAGTTAACCAAATGAGATTCAAGTTAAAGAAAGAAAAGAAAATAGAAAGACTTGCAATATCATTTGGAATTTCATTGTGGGAAATAAGAAAGAATCTAAATAAATCAAAGAAACAGGAATAAAAAAAAAGTTACTGATTCTGTCTGATTTGAAGTATCATAGCGTGAAAATTAAAGAGAACTCTGCAAATAAAAAAAAAAAAAAAACAGAAGATAAAAAAGAAAAACAAAAAGGAGCAAAAGATTCCATTTGTAACACCATCGCGTGAAGATGAAGGAAAATGAATATACAAATAAATCAAAGTTAAAAAAAAAAAGACGGAAAAAAAACCTAACTACACTATGATTTCAAGTATGTACAAACTGTCTTATTTGTAACATCATCGCGTGAAGGAAAAAAAAAACATAACTACACTATGATTTCAAGTATATACAAACTGTCTTATTTGTTAACACCATCGCGTGAAGGTAAAAGAAAATAGACATATAAATAAACTAAAAAAAGCGTTAAAAAAAAAAAAAAACACACCAATTCAGAACACTAGTATCACACCGAGAAACGTAAGGAAACTACAAATGTCACCAAAGAAGCACGAGTGTCACCAGCGCCATCTAGGAGTGGGATTCTGAACCGCGAGGGATGCCAGAGTTGAATATTGTGTTCCTAATATTTCACGTGTAAAGTCAGCGGTGGGCGCGAGGAGGAGGAAGCTTGTTAGTGGTGCCGGCCCTTGCTTGCTTGCTTGTTTGCCGCGAGCTTTCCCCAGCGTGTGAGAGAAACATACTTTCATACTTGTAAATACTTCGCAAACACACTGCCAAGATTCTTTTTTAGCACCAAAGTTCGGTTAGGGAGTAAGGAAAAGTTTGTAATGTATATGCCACAGGATTTCATGTCTGTCTCCCCTGTCTTTTCTCCTGCTGTCTATCTTTCTGTTTGTCTGTCTGTGTTTTCCTTTTGTCTGCTTTTGTGTTCCTTGTCTTTTTTTCCTCCAGTCTATCTCTCTGTATTTTTTCTTTCTCTTTGTTTTGTCTTTCTAGTCTATCTGTCTGCTTTTCCCTTTCTTTTTCTCTGTTTTTTTCCCTTCCTGTCTTGTATCTGTCTATCTCCTTGTTTGTGATTTTTTTTTTTATCTTCGTCTTTTGTCATCCTTGATTTTTCTCTTCCTGTCTATTTCAGTTTGTCTTTTTCTCTTTCTCTACCTGTTTTGTCTTCCCGGACTTTTCCTTTCCTATCTATTTTTTTCTTTCTATTTTGTCTTCTCTATCTTGTCTTTTTTGTCTATCTGTCTGTTTATCTGTGTCTGTCTTTCGTTTCGTCTTTGTTTTTTGTTTGAATGATTGCATTTCTTTGTCTTTTTTCCGTCTGTCTGTTATTTTTTTTTTTTTTTGTCTGTTCCTCTCCCTCTGTGTTACTTGTTCCCACGTGCCCGTCTGTGTATCTTTCTCACGGTATGCTTGTGTGTGTGTGTGTGTGTGTGTGTG
Source organism: Scylla paramamosain (assembly GCF_035594125.1). NCBI lineage: Eukaryota > Metazoa > Arthropoda > Malacostraca > Decapoda > Portunidae > Scylla > Scylla paramamosain. The sequence goes on from NC_087185.1 coordinate 14,792,428, forward strand.
TGTGTGTGTGTGTGTGTGTGTGTGTGTGTGTGTTTGCCTCTGTTTGTCTGTGTGTCTGTACGCCTGTTTTGTCCGTCTGTTTTATATTTCATGGGTTGTGAAATGGGTGGCTCTCTCTCTCTCTCTCTCTCTCTCTCTCTCTCTCTCTCTCTCTCTCTCTCTCTCTCTCTCTCTCTCTCTCTCTCTCTCTCTCTCTCTCTCTTTCTGACATAACTCCTTTTGCTGATTTGAGATTCATTTCATTATTTTTTTCTAATTTCAAAACGTCAATTTGTCTTTCATGGTTTCAGTTGGTATAATTCTCTCTCTCTCTCTCTCTCTCTCTCTCTCTCTCTCTCTCTCTCTCTCTCTCTCTCTCTCTCTCTCTCTCTCTCTCTCTCTCTCTCTCTCTCTCGTCATCACCATGCATTGTTCAGCCACTCGTCGTGCAACACAGCGGGGACTCGAGGGCCAGGCGGAGATAATGTTTCCTTTATCTCGCTCTGATTCACTGATTACATCTTGCTCTCTCTCTTGTTTTCTGGGAGCCGTGATATACTTCGCCTGTTATTTTGCGATATGTGACCTTTGGATAAAGAGAAAATCAGGCAGATAGAGAGAGAGAGAGAGAGAGAGAGAGAGAGAGAGAGAGAGAGAGAGAGAGAGAGAGAGAGAGATCCATAATACAACACACTGAAGAGACAGAGACAGAAAGAGACAGACACAGACAGACAGACAGACAGACAGACAGATAGGGAGAGAGACGCAGAGAAACCGTGCCGCCTACGATTCCTCAATTCCACAACACATAAAGTATACATGGGCCTCCAATGCACTATGGAGTCGCTGATTGCCTGCAAAATTGAAGCCCAAACGGTAAGGGTCCTTGAGGCGGCTTGTCACTCTTCATTGCCTCTGGCCCGCCCGCCTCTGACCTTCACGGACTTCCTCTCGCTCGCTCACTCCCTCCATACCTGCAATGTTCCTCTGTTTATCGACGAAAATAAATGAATAGATGAATGAATAAATAAAATAAATAGATGAATAAAAAAAGTTGAAAATACCACCTCAATCTGTTGTTATTGTCATATTTTGGTATTCATGGAGATATAGAAGTAGAACTTACATGTACAGGTAATAGAGAATAAAAGATTAGTTTTGTATTTTCTAAGCTGCAGAACTATTTAATATATTCTAGTCCAAAAATAAGCATCTGAAAAATTCTAAAGACTTACGGGAAAATAATGTTTCGCAGTGAAAGAGTAAAGGGGAACGTTTGGTTTGTTGTGGTGTTCAGAAAGCTGAAGGTCTGGTTGATCTTCAGGAACCGATTAAAAAGTAAATAGTCATTGAATCTTAGTTGTTAGTGTGCGAAAGTGTGATTTTTTTTCTTTTATTGGAATGTGTTGTGTTAATGTGTGAGATTTAAGATGTTTCGTTTATGTTTGTATTTTTTTTTGTTTTCTGATGAATACCTTTTAAAAATATATGTATTTTTATGTTAGTTTTTACGGTTTCTGTTTTCAAATGAGAGAGTTTCTGTTTTCAAATGAGAGAGTTTCTGTTTTCAAAGGAGAGTGTTGTTCTGTTTGTTGTGCTAATGTTTGAGAATTTAGAGACCGCTTGTGTTGTTGAATTCATTACTTTGTGTTTTATGAGATTTCCAAAATGTGCTCGTGTCCATTATGCTTTCTAGACTAACTATCGAGTGGGCGGTAATGCCAAAGAGGCTTGATACAGACGAGGCAGAGTGAGGTGACCATGTTTGCAAATTTAGACTCTGCTTGTGCCTCAGTTCATTGCTTTGTGTTATATAAGATTTCCAAAATGTGCTCGTGTCCAATATGCATTCTAAACTAAATACTGATTGGACAGTAATGAGAAACAGACTTGATATAGACGAGACAGAGTGAGCTGATCGTGTGTTGCTGGCGACCTTGCAGAAAGCACAACGAAAAGACGTTAACGAGTCCCTTTAACTTTCCTCCTCCCGATAACAAGAAAAGTAATGGAAATAAACTTACATACATCAAACTTTGCTCTATTCTTCCGTCCCCTCCAACAGCATGGGGGAAAAAATAAATGACTCAATTATTTACTTTTATTCTTCCTTTGCTCTCCTGCCTATTATTTTGTTCCTCAGAGTAAAGGACAAGCAGAAACATTCAATTCTTACGTGAACATACTTAGATGGAGACAAAAAAATTACGATGATTTTTATCCTAAGTTTCTGACACTAACTGCTTCTATTTTCCTTGATCTAGGTGAAAGTTGAAGGAACTGTAGTGTCGAAACTTTATGAATGTTTTAGAATGTCCCTTTTTAAATTTCCCCTTACGATTTTTTCCTAAAGTTTTGATGCACTGAAGAAATTTTAGAATGATGAAAATATCTGAATGTTTATGAATGTCCCTTTGAGTGTTTCTGTTATGAGTTTTCCCTAAAGTTTTGATGCAATGAAGGAATTTTAGGGTGAGGAAAGTATGTGAAATGTTCTAGAATGTTTCTTTTATGGTGTTCCCCTAAAGTTCTGATGCGTTTTGTTGGTGTTTTCCAGCATGGGGAAGGCCGAGGGTGTTCCAGGATACTTAGGATTTATTGTACAACTGTTAAGACTATGATATGATTCTAATTAACGCTTTTATCAACTTAATTTTCAATAATCCCCAACTTTTGATTCTAAGGGATGAATTTTAACTGCACGGTTCAGTACCCAGTAGGATTTTTCCCCAAAGCTCTCATGTCTGCTGTCAGTATTTTCCATATTGAAAAATAAATATATGAATAAAATAAAATAGTTAAAGAAATAAAAAAAAAATAATAATCAGAGTAATAGAGTGATTTTGTAATTGAAATATGCAAGTGTTAACTCCAATCTGTTTCCTAAGGTGAAAAACACGCTTGGTTAGATCTGGACGGGATAAAATACTCGTTCATACTGGATTCATGCGTTCCATTTAGAAGTCATGAAACACCTGTTATACCGTATATAAAAGACTTGTATAGTAGGACCAGGGAGAATAGAATAGATAACACATGCACGTATCACAGTCGTATATGATGAAATGTGTGCAAGGCAGGACTGGGAGGATGGTTATCGTTGGCTCACTGGGAAACTGAAGGCAGGGCGCATTGCGAGGCGAGGGGAGGAGGTAAATGTGCACTTGATGGCGTTACAGCGGGAGGGGGACGAATTGAATGCACGGCGAGGTGAGGAAGTGTGTAATGCTTGTGGCTTATGTAGCTGGGTGATATATTAACGAGGAGACAAATAACTGAGTGACTCTCCACCGAGGAAACAAGAAGTAATGAAGAGTAATAGTAAAAAGATAAAAAAATAAAATAAATTAATAAATAAAACTGTACCGTAACCTTAGAAGTCTGTGAAATGAGTATTAGTCCACTGAGAAAGAAGACTGCGAGTGAAAAACGGAAAACAATGACAAAAAAGAAAAGAAAAACAGGAAAATTATAAAAATAATATAATAAAATAAAAGTAATAGTAATAATAATAATAATAATAATAATAATAATAATAATAATAATAATAAAACATGGTCTGTGATTGGTTGATGCAATGCAGCGCAAGTTTCCTATTGGTCGCCGCCGATCACAGTTGCTAGCGAGGGACCACCTCCTGAGCCCCAACCCGCTAACCGTGGTGCAGGTGTTTCCCTGCCTGTGAACACTAAAGACGGTGCTCTGCAAGGCGGCAACACCGTGTGTTTTTTGTCACAACTCCAAGCTCTCCAGCGTCAAGCACTTTCCAAGCACCTCAAACATCCTAAATACTAGTGTACCCTAGTGAGACCATTCAGTCAGTCAGATGACAGGAGACAGGATGGATGGTGCACGCTCCTTCAGCACATTCATGCGTGGGGAATGTGTCGTGGAGAATGGCGACATTCTCCGCGGCCCCCCACGCACAGTCAAAGTATCCGTGGGAGATCCAAACGCGAAATCTTTCTTCTGCTGTTGCTGGCCACGAGGTCCTCGCTTCACTAAGGTAGCCAAGTTCTTTTTCAAACCGCATAAAGAGGAACCCAGTCTCCAGAAGTACACGTCTCTGGAGACTGTGATGTACATGGACGGCATGGTGTTCCGGGAGTACTGGACGCCAGGCAAGACGGCCGTCAAGGTCTCCATCAAACAGCGGCGCGGAAAGAAGGTTGTCCTCTTCGGCCGCCTGGCAACCTTCCTTCACGAGATGGAGAACCGAAATTCGGAAAAGTTCGTTCTTTATGTCACGGAAACCAGCTTCAAAATTATTCAGAAGGACCGAGCAGCTTCAGGCGGCGAGGAGACCGATGCCCCTGAGGAACAGAAAAATAAGCCGCTACAAGAGAACGTTAAGTACGAGTGTGCTAAACGCGGGGATGAAGAAAAGGTAGTAAAGATGGACTACACGACTTCCTTGTTGAACACTTTTAAGAAGAAAAGTAAGCCCGTTAACATCATAACTCCCGAAATTGTAAACTTGTCGCCAGTAATCCCCATGCAAACCAAGAACATGCGGTCATTCTACAAAGACGCTCCTGCTGCACGCGAACAGCAGCGCAGCGCACCTCGTACCGTCCGTCGCGATAAGCAGGCGTCTACGAAGCCTAAAGAAACAAACAATGAAAAACAGATCGCTCAAGTTAAGGAAATACACAAGAAAGACATTCCGTGCGAGACAAAGAATCATGCTGATGGAAAGGCGACTCATAAGAAAGACAAAGAAAATACAGAGAGACAAAATCATACAGAGGTGAAGCAAGAATCAGAAACAATGAGTCAAGTACAGCTAGTTCACGAAAAACACCATGAAAACGCAGAAAGTGTGGAAAAGAATCCAGCTGAAGAGAAGACCGCAGTTTGGGAAGAACATGATAAAAATGAGTCTGAAAAGACCGAAGGAGACACTGAAGATGTGGAAAGCGTCCCTACAAAAACAGAGAACACAGATGAGGAAGAGAAAGAAGATAATGAGAAAGAAAAAACTACAGAGAAGGAAAAGAAACCAGGAAAAATTAGTGAAATACCGCTAGTTCAGGAGAGAGACGATGAATATCATGAAGGCTGTGAAGCTAATACTCTTGAAGGAAAGAAGACTAGTATTTCGGAAGACTATGATGCGCATGACACTGGAAAGAAGGAAGTGGTTGTTGAAGATGTGAAAAGTACCTCTCCTGACAAAGACAATGCAGATAGGGAAATTAAAGAGAGACAAGATTTTGAGAAGGAAGCTGAGAAACAAGACGTTACTGAGAAAGTTAACCTTCCCTCTATAACCAAACTTTTGTCTTTAACCAAAGTCATCGTGAAGAACAGGACAAGGAGAGAGAAGATACGGAAAGCAATGCTTTTAAGAAAGAAGAGAGAGAGTGTGTCGCTTGGCAATGTGCAGACAACAACACCGGTGGAGAAAATGATGACGAGGAAGAACATAGGGAAGGATCAGGATTTGAAAAAGAAGGTAATGACTTGCCGCCACAAGAACACCGCGATGGGCAATGTAAGCAGCAAGTGGAGGTGGTGGAGGACCTCCCCACCAACACCGGTGAAGAAGATGACGGCGAGAATGAAAGTAAAGAAGGAACTGGATTTGAGGAAGAAGACGTTCCCGTGTAGCCATTACCGTTATGTCCGCCAGCTGAAAAGAAACAATCAAATGTCACCAGAGAAGAACAAGCGCTACAAGAAAATAAATCTGAAATCCGTCCGCTGTAAGATCGACAGTCATAACAGCCCACCAACTGATTATAAACCTGATCTGGATTTGAGGCTACTGGAATCGCAGCCGCCACCCGCAGGCCCCGCGCGAGTGAGATGGGCCCGAGAGGTGGCTGCCCTTAAGGCTCGACTGCGTTCCCAAAAACAGAGGGAAGGGCGGACTGGTGCGCGGAGCCTCGATCATGGGTCGCGAGCCGCTAAACACTGAGTCACTCGCACTGTGGACCAACCTCGTCAGTGCAACCGAGAAAATTATGAAAAAAAAAGTATAAAAAGAAAGAAAGTAAGCTTTGTAACTAAGGATTAAGAAGCCTAAGCACTGGATCTTTAGTGAGGAACAAGTTTGTAAATCGAAACCCGAAAATAGAGCAAAAAGAAAAGTCTTTCATCCATTAATTAAGAAGCAAGAACACTAAGTGATTCCACTGAGAAACAAGGTTGTGAGTGAAATCCAAAAATTAATGATAAAAAATGAAACGCTTAAAAGTTGCAAAAGAAAAAAAAAAAAAGATTCTATCTGTCTGTTAATGAAGAAATAATTGTGTGATTCTCCCGTGAGGAACAAGAATATTCGTGACAGTAAATGAAAAATAATGACAAAAGAAACAAAAAAAAAAGATAAGAAAAAAATCATTGCTCTCATAAGCTATGAAGTGTATTAAGTGACTGTCAATTCGCCGATGAAACCAGAAATTAATAGAAAAAAAAAGTAATTAAATTACCTCCATTAAATAGGAAGCCTAAATATTTCGAGAGTAAATCAGAAAATGACGAAAAAATAGAGATAAAGATCTACCAAAGAAATCTTGATACAAGTTATTTTAGAATGCCACGATTTGTGTTAACTTGCCGTGGATCAAGATTGTGAAAACAAAAACACAACGACAAAAACAGAAAGAAAAGAAAAATTCTATCCAGTATTGGTGAAACAGCCACTGATAGTGAGAGGAAATCTGGTGAATTATGGCTTCTAATAGTGACAGGAAACAACAGAACAATGACAGAAATAAAAACAAGTAAAAATAAAAAAAAAATCTTAACGAGGAAACAAGTGACTCTCCACTAAGGAAACAAGAAGTAATGAAACATAATAATATTAGAAAAAATAATAATAAAACTGTACCGTAACGTAAGAAGTCTGTGAATTGAATATTAGTCCACTGAGAAAGAAGACTGCGAGTGGAAAACGCAAAACAATGAGAGAAAAAGGAAGAAAAACAGGAAAATTACAAATATAATATCTTTTCACGAGGTAAACAAGTGACTCTCCACCGAGGAACAAGATTGCGAGAGAAAGTAAAAAAATAATGACAAAAAGAAAAAAGATTAAAAAAAACAATAAAATGACAAAAGTAAAAAAAAAATACAAAAATGTAAAAAAATAGTGATAAAAATAAAAAAAATGAGAAAAATATAAGGAGATGGAAATAGTGACAAAAAAATAGTCAGAAAATTCTGGCAAAAAAAGAAAAAAAGAAAAAAATAGTGACAAAAATATAGAAAATAATATCTAAAAAGTAAATAAAACAAAATAATGACAAAAAGGAATATAAGTAAAAAATCCTGAGGATAAAAAAAAATTACAAAAACTAAAGAAACCCAGGAAATGACAAAAGTAAAAAGCCAGAAAATATTGAGAAAAAAAATAGAAAGAAATAAAGGCAAGAAAGTAAAACAGCCAGAAAATAATGACAAAAAAGTAAAAAGTCAGAAAATAATAACAAAAAAAAAAAAAAAAACAGAAAATAGTGACAAAAAGTAAAGCCAGAAAATAATGAAAAAAAGAGAAAAAAAAACCCAGAAAATAATGAAAAAAGGTAAAAAAAAAAATTAATTAATGAAAATAAAATAGCCAAAAATAATGACAAATGAAGAATATAATGACGTAAAAAAGTAAAAAAAAGTAAAAAAGAAATAAAATAATGAAAAAAATGAAAATAATGACAAAAGAGTAAAATAAACCAAAAAAATGACAAAACATAAGTACAAAATTACAAAAAAGTGAAAACAGAAAATAATTACAACAAAAAATGAGTAAAAAAAGTAAAAAAAAATACATAATGGGAAAAAGTAAAAAAAAAAAAAGACAAGAAAGAAAACATCCATTGATAGTGAGAGGAAATCTGGTGAAATATGGCTATTAATAGTGAGAGGAAACAACAGAACAATGACAGAAATAAAAACAAAGGAAAATTAGAAAAAAATAACGAGGAAACAAGTGATTCTCCACTAAGGAAACAAGAAGTAATGAAAAATAATAAAAAAAAAAAATAATAATAATAATAAAACTGTACCGTAACGTAAGTAGTCTGTGAATTGATAATTAGTCCAATGAGAAAAAAGACTGCGAGTGGAAAACGGAAAACAATGACAAAAAAAGGAAGAAATAACAGGAAAATGATAAAAAAAATAACATCTTTTTAATGGGGTAATCAAGTGACTCTCCTCCGAGGAACAAGATTGTGAGAGGAAGCGAGAAAATAATGACAAAAAAAAAAAAGCAAAAAAAAATATAATAATGGCAAAAGTAAAAAAAATGGCAACTAAAAAAAATAGACAAAAAAGAAAAAATGACAAAAAGAGAAGTCTAAAAATGATAGAAATAGTGACAAAAAATTTAAAAAAAGGTAGAAAATTTTGGCAAACAAGGAAAAATAAGAGGCAAAAAAATGGTGATAAAAAATAATAATACGGAAGAGTAAAAAAAAAATGAAAATAATGACAAAAAGGAATATAAGTAAAAAATATCTAGAAATAACAAAAATAATGAAAAGAAAAAATAATGGTGAAAAATAAATAAACCCAGAAAATAAGAAAGGTAAAAGCCCTGAAAACAGTGAGAAAAAAAAAGTAAAGAATTAAAGAACAAAGTAAAAAAAAGTTAAAAAGTCAGAAAACAGTGACAAAAAAGCAAAAAGGCCAGAAAATAATGACAAAAAAGGCAGTAAATAATGACATACAGAATAAAATAATGATTAAAAGGAAAAAAAAAAACAGAAATAATGGAAAAGTAAATAAGCCAGAAAATAATGACAAAAGGAAAAAAAATAATTAAAAGTAAAAAAGCCAGCAAATTACAAAAGTAAAAAAAGAAAATAATCAGAAAAAAATGTAAAAAAAACGGAAAATGATGACAAAAAATGAAAATATTGGGAAAAATGTAAAATAAGCCAAAAAAAATAATGACAAAATATAAGTAAAAAAAATGAGAAAATGTGAAAACCCAGAAAAAATAATTATATCAAGTAAAACAACAAAATAATGATAAAAAGTAAAAAAAAAAACAGAAAATAATGATAAAAACTAAAAACAAGAAGATAATGACAAAGAAAGGGAAAAATAACGAGAAAAGTGAAAATCCAGAAAATAATGATGAAAATGTAAAAAAAAGACTGAAAATAATTACTAAAAGTAAAAATCCAGAAGAAAATTACTATGAAGAAAAAATGCAGAAAATAATAAAAAATAAAATAATGACAAATAAAAGTAAAAAAAGGAAGAAAATTGTCATAAAGTAAGAAAGGAAGAAAATAATGACCAAAAAATTGTCAATCCAGAAAATAATGACAAAAAATAAAGACAAAATAATTACAAAAAATAATGAGAAAAGTAAGAAATATTAAATAATTACAAAAAAGAGAAAAGATAAGCAGAATAGTAACAAAAGACAAAACAGTTACAAAGATTAAAATAATGAATATCACAAAAAGTAAAAATAGGCAGAAAATAATTATACAAATAAAAAAAAATATAAAGAGAAAAGGTAAGGAAAATAGTGACAAAAACATAAAAAAATACAAAAGATTAAAGTAATGAAAATCACGAAGAGTAAAAAAAAGCAGAAAATTATGATAAAAAAAAGTACGATAAACAAAAAAAAAGTATAAAAGCTAGAAATATAATAATAAGAAAGAAAAAGTAAAAAAAGACAGAAAATTACAAAAAAATGTAAAAATAATTAATAAAAAAAATATCAGTTAATGAAGCAGCATAAAGTACCGTAAAAGTAAAAAAGCCAGAAAATGGCAAAAAAAATTAATTAGTTAATTAATTAAAAAGTAAAAAAAAAATAATGAGAAGTAAAAAGCAGAAAATAATGACAAAAATTAAAATAATGGCAAGAAGTAAAAACAAAAAATAATGACAAAATATAAGTAAAAACTGATAAAAAGAAAATCTCAAAAAATATTTATAACAAATAAAAAACTAAATAATGACAAAAAAAGTAAAAGAAAAAATAATGACAAAAAGTAAGAAAAATAATGACAACAAAAGGAAAGTAAAAATAATAATGGCAAAAAGTGAAAATCTCAGAAAATAATGACAAAAAAGTAAAAAAAAGTAAGAACCTAAAAGAAAATTACTAAAAAGTAAAAAGACAGAAAATAATGACCAAAAAGTTTAAAAAAATGACAAAAAAGTAAAAATGGAAAAAATAGACAAAAAAGTAAATCGGGAGGAATATAATGATGAAAAAAATGTAAAAAATCTAGAAAATAGTGACAAAAAGTGAAGAGGAAATAATGACAAAAAATTTAAAAAAATAAAATACATAAATACAAAAAAAATAAAAGTTAAGCAGAACAGTAAGAAAAAAACAAAATAATTACAGATAAAAATAATGTAAATCACAGAATAATAAAAAAGGCAGAAAATAATTATAAAAAAACAATAAAAAGTAAAAATAGCCAGAAAACTGATAAAAAATAGAAAATAATTACGTAAAAGAGGAAAGATCAGCAAAATAGTGACAAAAATATATAAAACAACTACAAATATTAAAATACTGAAAATTACAAAAAGAGTAAAGAAAAGGAGAAAATTATGATAAAGGTAAAAGAAAAAAAGAAAAAAAACAAAATAGTGACAAAATGAAAAAAAACCATAAAAGCTAGAAATAACGACAAAAAGAAAAGCCAAAACATATTGATAAAAGAAAAAAGTAAAAAAAAAGCAGATAAAATGACAAAAAGGAAAAATAGTAAATAAAAAAATTCACTTAATAATGACAAACATGAGATAAAAAAAAAAAAAAAACATTCAAATCTTTGAAGTAATAACCTAAGTGATAACCTAAGAAGTATATGAATTGTGTTATTTAACTGAGAAACAAGATTGGGAAGGGAAACCAGGAAATATTGACAAAAAAAAAAAGAAAAAAAAGATTTATTCCTTAATAGGTAAGCATAAACATTGACTCTCCACTGAGGAACAAAATTGTGAGTGAAATAAAAAAATAATGACAAAAAGAAAAAAAATAAATAATAAGGACTACAAAAAAAATGTATCCGTTAACGAGGAAATTAATAATCAAGAGACTCTTCACTGAGGAGGAGAGGAAACAAGGGAAAAAAGAATAAATAAATAAAAAGAAAAAAAAGCACACTAAAAAATCTTTATATTCGTAATTTAAGATGATTATGAATTGACTGCTGATCCACTGAGGAACACCATTGTGTATGGAAACCAGAAAATAATAAGAAAAAAAAGAAAAACAGAAAAAAAGAGAGAACTGTCTCTCTTAATGGAGACACATAACCAATGACTCTCCACTGAGGAACAAGATTGTGGAAAAAAAACAGAAAATAATAACAAAAACGTTATATATATATATATATATATATATATATATATATATATATATATATATATATATATATATATATATATATATATATATATATATATATATATATATATATATATATATATATATATATATATATATATATATATATATATATATATATATATATATATATATATATATATATATATATATCAGTTGATGAATATTCATATGTATTGTCTCTTCATTGATGAACAAGAATGTGAATGAAATCCATAAAACAATGACAAGATAAAAACAAAAATGAAAAACTGAACATTGCAAAAAGGAAAGAATTCAGTGTTAAATCACTGAAAAGATTCATGATTACAACCAAGAAATTCATGAAAAAGAAAAGTAAGAAAAGCTTTTCTCCATTAATGAAGAAGTCTAACCTTCAAGTTTCTCCCGCTTAACAATAAGATTGTGCGAAAAATCCAGAAAATGGCAAAAAAGTTAAAAATCTTAAAAATTACAAAAAATAAATAAATACATAAATAAATGCATCTCTTAACGAGAGAGAGAGAGAGAGAGAGAGAGAGAGAGAGAGAGAGAGAGAGAGAGAGAGAGAGAGAGAGAGAGAGAGAGAGGTGGTCTCGTCTTAATGCCACGACTACAACAACAATAACAACAACAGCAACAATAAAAACAACAACAACAACCACAACAACAAAAATAACAATAATAATAATAACACCGGCAAGAACAGCACAACCAAACTACCATTACAAGGGACGCGTCTTATTTCTACTACTACTACTACTACTACTGTTATTGTTATTTTTTGTCAATATTATTATTACTTTTATTATTATTATTATTATTATTATTATTATTATTATCATTATTATTATTATTATTATTATTATCATTATTATTATTGTCGTTGTTATTATTGTTATTATCATTATTATTAATTAATAGTAGTAGTAGTAATAGTAGGTGTAGTGCTAATACAGTGGTAGATGAGTGGAACGGACTCAGTAATCATGTCGTTAGTGTTAAGACATTAGGGAGCTTTAAAAGAAGATTAGATGTGTTTATGGATGGGGATGTCAGGTGGAAATAGATAGGTATATTTCATAACAGGGACTGCCACGTGTAAGCCTGGTCTCTTCTTGCAGCTTCCCTTTCTCTAATTCCTCACCTACATAGATCTGTGCTCACTAACCCACCCATTTTCTTCACATTCCTGCCTGTCTCGCCGCGTAATAAGAACAGGCAGGAATGTGAAGAAAATGGGTGGGTTAGTGAGCATAGAGCTAAGTAGGTGAGGCATTAGAGAAAAGGGATTCTGTCCAACGGTGACTTTTGCTCCTTCGTGACTTAAGGCAAGGGAAGAAAGTGTGGTGATAATGATTTAGGGTTTAAGTTTGTATTATATAGAAACAAATTAGCAAGGTAATCCGTCTGACGATCTGCCTGACAACTTTAGTCTATTACTGCCCTTCATTTATCTCAGCTTTACCTTCCACTGGCAAACCTTTAGCATCTTCACCAACCTTTCTAACTTAAACGAAACTAAACAATGTACTCTACAGAATAAAATAGAAGAGGAAGTAAGTTTGTTGAATGGTGATTTTTTTTTTCTCTTAGATGACTTGTGGACAGGAGGATAAAAGAAAGATTATCATATAGAATAGACTCCGTAATCAGGTTGTTAGTGCTGAGTCATTAGGGAGCTTTTAAAATAAGATACAATTTTCACACAAGGACTACCGCGTGTAGATCTGACGGCTTCTTGCAGCTTCCTTTTACTGATGTTATTATTACTGAGAAATATCAATACCACAACAAGGGGAGGATGAGTGGTGTCCGTGGCAGGGTGAGTTTAAGGTCCGTATTAGAATTTTAGGTCCATGGTAGAATGGGCGATGTCCGTGGTAGCGTTAGTGACGTCCATGGCAGGGAGTCTAAGGTACGTATTGGAATTAATTTTGTCCGTGGTAGAATGAATAATGACCGTGGTATGGTGAATCTAAGGACCGTGTTAGGGTGAGTTTTAGGTCAATGGTACGTAGAAGAATGACGTCCGTGGTAGTATGAGTGACGGCCGTGATACAGTAAGTCTTGAGTTCAGCGGTAGCATAACCCTTAAATCTGCGGTACGGTAAGCTTGAGGTCCTCGGCAGGGTGCGTGCAGGGTCCTCAGTGTGGTAAAAAGATTCACTGTGACCAGCGCTGCGAGAAACTTCACCGATAACTCATCTTTTTATGCATCTCGGGGATCAGAGTGTGGAGAGATTTTTTAATTAACGACAAAGAAAGGCTGGAAAAGTGTGTCTCTATTCTTCCCAGCTCTAATTAATGCTAAAGAAAGAAAGGTGAGTATGCGTTTAATCTTGTCCTATTCAATATTCAACTTTTTAATCTTTTTTTTTTTACCTCGCTCTCTCACTGGCTTTCTTTTCTATCGCTATCACTCCAGAAGTTAGCGGAGACACAAAGGGACATTCTCCAAAACTTATGAAATTCACTCCCGCTAAAAATACGTCTAGCTGCTGCAAAAATTAATGAAAACACGAAGACATAGAGATGAAGCGCAACTTTTAATGTAAGAACTTGTGACGTAGAGCCGCCAATGAGTACAGAACCATAGCATCTTTAAGGCTGAAATTGGCAGGGCTAAAGACAGATTAAACTCGTTGAGCTAAATCGAACCTTCCCTCACCTGGCGAGCCGCGCGTGGGAGAGACATGGGAAAGATGGGAGAGGAGGAATGGAGACTGAGAGGGAGAAGGAAAGGAAAGGACGGGAGAGGCAAGGAAGGAGAAGTGAGATGTGTTTTTTAATGCATTGCTTTATCAAGACCACAGGGAGGAACGGGAGGAGGAGGAGGAGGAGAAAGACAAGGATAAAGACAAGGAGAAAAAAGAAGGAGAAGGAGGAAGGAGAAAATAACGGGAGATGAGAAACAGGAAGACAAGAAGTAGGAGGGTTGGGAGGAGATGAAGAAGGAAGAATAAAGATAAATTATATGAAAGAGATGGCGAACAAGACAAGAAAACACAAGAGGACTTGAAACAAGAGAGAGAAGGACAAGGAGGAGGAGAAGGAGGAGGAGGAGGAGCAGCAAAAAGAGAGTGGTCGTGTAGCAACAAGAAGAAGGAAGAACAGGAAGAGACAAGGGAGAATAAGAGCAAGAGAGGCCATTGAGAAGAAGGAAGAGTATTAAGAAGAAAAAATAAGACGTTAGGTACAGTAGAATGAGGAGGAGTGGGCGGGGGAGGAGGAGGAAGTGGAGGAGGGGTAGAGGGAGGAAAAGGGGGAAAAAGAGGAGCAGAAAAAGCAGGAGGAATAAAAATGAAATACGAGAAGAGAGGAACAATGTAAAAGGAGACGTAAAGGAGAAGAAAAAGAAATAAACTAAGATTGCGAGGAACAAGGGAGAGAGAGAGAGAGAGAGAGAGAGAGCGAGACTCCTAGTTAAACCATCAACATCATCGTAACAAGCTTGGGGTTCCGAAGATCGATGTTCCTCTTGCGTCACGAGGGTTCACGAGTGGCGGGGTTCGAATGGGTGTTATGGGAAGAGGAGGAGGGCCATGACTGTAGGTGGCGAGTGCGTCACGTGGCTGTGTGGGTGCTGGGTGCGTCATCTGGGCTTCAAAGTCTTAGAACAGAATAGAACAGACTTTATTGATCCGTAAGGCAGACAGCTCCGACGAAATACAATTATTTTGACGAAACATTTTAAAATAACAAAGTATATCAGATGAACACTCAATATGGCTAACCAACAACCATATACAATTTTCAACTTATCGAAACATGCCCAAAACTGATCTAATAGAGTTAAACAGACAGACACATCCTTGGTGCTTGTATTGCTGCTGCTGATGCTCTGACTACTACTACGGATGGGTAACGATGGAAGAAGGCACAGGAGGTAGAGCAGATGGGGGTATTGGGTGGCCTGGAACAGACGACCAGCTCTCACTGAAGGTTAGGGAGGCTTTTATCATGCAGTAAAGAGAAGAGGATGACTACTACTACTACTACTACTACTACTACTACTACTACTACCACCATCACCACTGCCACTACTACTACTACTACTACTACTACCACCATCACCACTGCCACTACTACTACTACTACTACAACTATTACTACTGTCAACCGGTTCATTACATTCATTAGACTCTAACTCACGCTGGTAGATTTATTGTTATTGTACAGGCCGATGTGACTTGAAATGTAGTCTTGATAGTGAGATAAGTGGTGATGGCAGTGGCAGTGGCAGTGGTGGTGATGGTGGTGAGGCGAGGCATGTGAGCGATGAGTGGAGATGATTCGTCGCTTTCCGCTGCATATCTGCTTTTCCTCGAGAGATCTCCAGGTGTATACAAGATGATGTGAGAAAATGCATGTAATCTTCGGTTGACACGCTTCCCCATTAGTGATTAGTCAGCGGTAGTTTTTAATGTTGTAACTTTGTGTAGCGAGCAATGATTCGTAAATATTATATGTATGGTGAGAAATTACGTGGAGAAAATAATTGTATGTTGTAGTGGCTAACTCTACTACTACTACTACTGCTACAACTACTACTACTACTACTCACGGAATTTAAAGATGTTTCGACTGTAAATTCTTTATTTTGTTTATTTCATTTCTTTTCTCGGTTTTTCGGTTCTCTGCTTCTTTCCTTTTCTTGTTTTTACTTTTCCCATTCTTTCCCTTCTTTATTTTACCTTCTGTTTTTTTTTTATTCCTTTACTTTTCCTTTGTTTTTTTTATATCTCTTTATTTTCCTTCTCTTATTCCTTCCTTTGTTTTTATTTTAATTTATTTTCTTTATTTTCGTTATTCCTGTTGATTTTTTCTTTATTTTTTGCTTTTTTCAATTCTTACTTTTCATATTTCCTTACTTATTTCATGCTTTTTTTTCGTTTTCCTTTATCTTCATTCTCTCATTTTCATATTCTTTTCTTATTCCTTACTTTATTTGCCTATGTCTGTCTTTTTTATTTTTTTTTATTTTACTTTCTTTCTCATATTTCTGCTTTTTACTTCACCTTCCTCTTTTCCTTCCTTTACTTAGCGCGGAATTCAATCTTTTCTTCCTCCCTTTCTTTCCTTTTCTATTTCTGCTGTTCGTATTCTTAACTTTCTTCATTTTCCCTTGTCTATTTTTTCCTTTATTTTTCCCAGTTGCCCTTCTCCTCTCTTTTTACTTTAGCTCTTTGTATGCATTCTTTTGTTTCGCTTTTCTTTGAGTTACCTATTCCTTTTATTCTTATCGCTGCCTCACCTTTCCCGTTTTCTTAACCTCACCTGATCCTTCCCCCTCATCAGCATGGCGGTCACTCAAGCACCGAGCGATAGACAGGACGAGTGGCAACATTTGTCACTTCCCCACTTCAGTTCAGCTCCCGGAAAGACACAGAGAAAAGAGAGAAATAAATAAAAACACGGTATGCAAATCTCT
>NC_087185.1:14814163-14824163 GCF_035594125.1 Scylla paramamosain
TGCTAATCCACGGTGTCATATATCAATTATGTGTGTGCTGCTGCCTGCCACACGCAAGTCCTTGAGAGAGAGAGAGAGAGAGAGAGAGAGAGAGAGAGAGAGAGCGTATGGTGGAGGAGGCGGGATGGTGGAGATGCGCGGATAGGGAATGCGCGGAGCGAGTGGGGTTAGTAGCTGTGCGAGGCGTCACGTCACTCTCCAGCCACGAAGGAAACAGTGAGGTAAGTGATGTTTCTCTCTCTCTCTCTCTCTCTCTCTCTCTCTCTCTCTCTCTCTCTCTCTCATTAATGATTTACTGTCTTACATATTTTTGTTTCTTACTAACCACAAAGGAAACGGCGAGGTGAATGGTTCTCTCTCTCTCTCTCTCTCTCTCTCTCTCTCTCTCTCTCTCTCTCTCTCATTAATGATTTACTGTTCTCCATATTTTTGTTTCTTCGTCTGTTAATGTTTTGTCAAAATAAAGCAACACTTTTTGCAGTAAATTAAAAGTTTTGTTCTATTTACATTTTTTTTTTTTTTTTTGCAACTCAACTTTGTGTGATGTGTCGCGGTCCTGTAATTTCATTTTTTTGTTTATCTAATTTCGTTCCTGTTTCTCTTTGATGTACACTGTTTTTCGTGAGGTTTTGCTCTTTATGAAATTATAACCTACCATTATTCATTTATTCTTTATTCTGTTCGTAAACTTATTATCTGCATTTTTTTTTGGTGGGGGGCGAGATAAGTAATATGAATCAGAGAATGGTACCACAACTTAACATAATTTTTTCTTTTCCTTCATATTTTGTAATATTAAGTTGACGGCAACGATATGATACACAGCTATTTTGTATTCTGTAATATCAACACTAGAGATACCAGGTGAAACACGACCGTATCCTTGAACATTTGAGCTCATGATTTCGAATAGTTTTACGGGACTGTCTGCATTAAAAGTTTGGATTTTCAAGGGTATTTGACAGTTTGTGATTATTAAGCAAGGATTCTACATCAGAGAGTTTGACTAATCATTTTTGTTGCCTCTGAAAACAGTCCTTATGAAAACCCAACGTGTTTCAAAATATTGCCTTAGTGGGATAACCTAATATTATCCCTTTGCATTTTATTGATACCTTCAGCTGATTTGTTCCCGGCGTCTTGTTAAGGCTTCCGACAGCACTCAAATGTTACTAGTGAGAGTATTGCCGTGATCAGAAGCCCTACACTACATTCAAAAGGCTGTACTTGGTTACATTTTTTTTCAAGGGTGTTTTTTATGGTTGTAGTGACAGATTAACAAGATTTCTTCGTTATTAACCGGATAGACATTAGAAAATCCTGCTAATCGTCTCTTGGGTCGAATTTTCTTTATAATAACTTCGTGTCACGTACAATAACGAAACTTAAATATGCAGGGCACAGTGTGGCTTTGCCGTAAGTGTGAAAATCTTTTTAGGTACGGGTCAGATGTGGCTGTGATGGCTTCGAGAATATACATCCAGCGAGGTCTGCATCACTACATCAGCTGAGCCTAAACTGCGTTCGTTCCATGTGCTTGTTTCCAGCAGAGTACTGGTGCACGTGCTCCTTAGTCCATGAGTTATTATGAAGAATTACCTGAAGGCCTTTGAAGATGGTCGTGGTGAGAGTAAAGCGTTTCTGAATGCGGGCATGACTCCTGTGATCAGCTGACAGTCTCTGTACAAAAGCTGACAATTTAATTTATTCATCTATTTATTTTCTTTTCATTATTTTTATTGACTTTTTTTTAGCAGATCAGAAGACTTTATTTTTAGCAGATCAGAGGACTTAAAACTGAGTGACAAACGTAGAAACAGTGAAAAGAGTGGCACGTTACTCTCCATCTAACTGCATTGTGTTGCTGGTCCTCGCCTGGCCTCAACCCGGGCCCCGCCTCACCGCCAGCCAAGCGTCACCTCAGGCAGGACACGTGAACATTTGACCGCCGCCAGATACACGCATGGCCACGGCTGTCCTGCATTGATCCGAATGATAATGACTTAACTACCTCGTCACTTCCCCTCCCACGCCGCCTCTCACTTCTCGTGCTCTCCTCTTCGCTCTCCTGCGTCCTCCTCTCCCCGTGTCCTCCCATTTACTCCATCCCTCTCTCCCACTGTTCTCTTCTGCTCCTAGCCACTTTCGTCTGCTAGCTTCCGCCTCTCTCTCTCTCTCTCTCTCTCTCTCTCTCTCTCTCTCTCTCTCTCTCTCTCTCTCTCTCTCTCTCTCTCTCTCTCTTCCAGTCATTGCACCCCACGTACTCTCTTTCTCTCCATCCGCCTCCTTTCCTCCTCCCTCCGTCCCTCCCTCCCTCCCTCCCTCCCACTAGCCATTCCAGGCCACACAGCTCCAACTTCACCAAGCGAGACTGTGAGATGCGGCTACAAATCCCTCCACTGACAGCTCACTGGGGGAAAAAAAGGCCAGGGGGAAAAAAGGTTCAGGAGCATTAAAACTGTAGACAACTAACATTCTTTTTTTTTTTTTATTTTTAACTCCAGGTGACCATCGCGGAAGGTTTTGTTGGGTAGTGAAAGTGTTTTCGACAAGGGCAGTGAAAGAATACGAGTTTTACAACCTGGTGTGTGTGAGGCAGAGAACGGCCGCTCCTTTCTATAGCCTGTCTGAGCTGCCGGGGCTAACCAGGGCGCTGCGCGGGGCAATGGGGCAAGGAACACACAGACACATCCAGCTGGAAAGGCGCGTGTCACTGGAGTCTTGGTGTTTCGGAGCTGTACCTTGTTCCACGCAGCGCCCCTGTCATGGTCTCGTCTGCCACCACCACCACCACCACCACCACCAAGGGTTCCATCAGCGATTCATCAGCGGTTTCCACCACGACCATAAAACAGGTATGTGTGTGTGTGTGTGTGTGTGTGTGTGTGTGTGTTGATTTTATATTCTTTAGGTGTTTTCCTTCTTTTCTTTTTTTTCAATTTATATTTCATTGTGTTTGTGTTACTAGTTACTTTGTTCGTTCGTTTGTTCGTTCGTTCGTTCGTTCGTTCGTTCGTTCTTTCCGTTATCTCTATTTGTTGCTGTTGCTGCTGTTACCATTACTATTAGCAGCTGCTACCATTACTACTGCTGCTACTTCTACTACTACTACTACTACTACTACTACTACTACTACCGCCACCACTGTAACAATAACAACAACAACAACAACTACTACTACTACTACTACTACTACTACTACCGCCACCACTGTAACAACAACAACAACAACAACAACTACTACTACTACCACCACCAACATCAACACCACCACTACTATTACTACTACTACTACTACTACTACTACTACTACTACTACTACTACTACTACCACCACCAGTTCAGTTAACACTACTATAATCACCACTTCTACCCTTACCACCATCACCGTCATTTACTACTACTACTGCTACTACCACCACCATTTGAAAAACTCGCCATGCACGTCTCCTCAGAAGAACCTCCTTGCAGTAATCTAAATATGCAAAACGTTTCTCAGTGGGGTTCATTTTTTACCCTCAAAACTTACCTAAACTTCACGTAATGGGGAGAACTAATGAACTCCGCGGGGAAATTATGTGGTTCATCTTTATTGCATGGAAGGGTTGTTCAGGGACATTATTATTATTATTATTATTATTATTTATTATTATTTATTATTATTATTATTGTTGTTGTTGTTGTTGGTGGTGGTGGTGGTGGTTGCGGCAGTAGTAGTAGTAGTAGTAGTAGTAGTAGTTATTGTTGTCGATATTGTTATTTTCTTGTTCTTCCTCTTCTTCTTCCTCTTTCTCTTCCTCTTCTTCTTCCTCGTCCTCGTCCTGCTGCCCCTTCTTCTTTTCAACTTCATCATCATCTTCTTCCTTCTGCTCCTCTTCTTCTTCCTCGTCCTTTTCCTCCTCCTCCTCCTCCTCCTCCTCCTCCTCCTCCTCCTCCTCCTCCTCCTCCTCCTCCTCCTCCTCCTCCCTTTCATTATCTTCATCGTCATTATCGTATTCTTCTCTCTCTTGTTCTCTTATTATTATTATTATTATTATTATTATTATTATTATTATTATTATTATTATTATTATTATTAAACTATTATTATTATTATTATTATTGTTATTATTTTTATTATTATTATTATTATTATTATTATTAGTAGTAGTAGTAGTAGTAGTAGCCATGCTGTTGCTGTTGTTATTGTCGTCATCGTTGTTGTTATGGCATCTTCAAACTACACATGTAATCCCACGCTTTTGTTATGTTTTGTGAGGCATGTCCGTGTGTCCAAGGTTTGAGGGATGCTGTACAGTTTTGGTGTCTTTTACTGAGGGAAGGAACTCGGTCGTGAATAGGCGAGGCGAGGCATTGTTGGCGTCGCATTGTTGGGTCACAAAAACCACCACAACAAACATAAATGCAGAGTCGTTCCTCGTGATGTGTGCTGAGTTTTGTATCACTCTTACGAAAGCAGGAATATATGTAGTATGTCTGTGTGTGTGTGTGTGTGTGTGTGTGTGTGTGTGTGTGTGTTTTTCTCCCACCTCCTTCCCCCGTGGTGGATTAATGGATTAGAAGCTTTGTGAAATATTTTTTTGATCTGACATTTCTCTCTCTCTCTCTCTCTCTCTCTCTCTCTCTCTCTCTCTCTCTCTCTCTCTCTCTCTCTCTCTCTCTCTTTGAAATAGGGGAAGTATATTCTTACCGTCATTCGTCTTGGGTTCATCCTCGCCCCGAAAAAAAAACTTTGTGCAGTTTGATTAACTTTTCTTTTCTTGTAAATTTTGGGAGTTTAGAATTTCCAGCTTTGCCTTTGCATTTCCAGCGTGGATTCTGTGCAGGGGTGAGCAGTCATCGAATTTCAATGATTTAAAGGCGCAAGGATTTTACTCCGCTTAATCCTTGTGTAAGCGAGGACTCAATACAAATGCAAAATGATAATAAAAATAATGATAATTCACGGCTGCGTATAAATCATGCTTGAAACATTATCTTTCGAAAAAAATGTATGCATGATAATGAAAAAAATAAATCCACATTATTCGTGCGTAATCCTTGACTTGTAGCGGGAAATGGCGCGGGGAGGGAAGTGAACGTTCATCAGAAAGTAAAAAAAAGTATGATTGTTGAAAAAAAAATAAAATAAATAAATAGATAAAAACGAGTGAGAAGTGAAGAGTGTTGTAGAGTGGGGCGTGAAACTGACGAGTATTGTAGAGCGAGGCGTGAGAGCGTGACGATGAGGCGTGACGTTGTTAGGGTGATAAAACGAGTAGTGATCATTATTATGTAAAAGACTTTGAGGCTTGACTTTTGACTGAGGAACGCTGAAGTTATTGAGTCTTTTACCTGGAACTGGAGACACAGGTGAGGCGAACGAGAAAGTATAGAAATAATGTTTTTTCTTTTAATTTGGATTATTTTGAGCTGTTTTCCTGAATGTGTGTGTGTGTGTTTCTGTGCGAGGTTAAGCTTAGCGTATGTTACAAAAATACAAAATAAAAGAAAAGCACTAAAATAATGACAAGAAATATTGCTATATACAGGGATTTCTGGGAAGAGGAGGAAGAGGAAGAGGAGCGCGGAAAAGATGTGATGAAAAAGAAGGAAAAGGAAAATCAAGTGAGATAGGCTGAAAGGAGAGAGAGAGAGAGAGAGAGAGAGAGAGAGAGAGAGAGAGAGAGAGAGAGAGAGAGAGAGAGAGAGAGAGAGGCTGAAAGGAGAGAGAGAGAGAGAGAGAGAGAGAGAGAGAGAGAGAGAGAGAGAGAGAGAGAGAGAGAGAGAGAGAGAGAGAGAGAGAGAGAGAGAGAGAGAAGGCTGAAAGGAGAGAGAGAGAGAGAGTAAGAGAGAGAGAGAGAGAGAGAGATATTGAGATAGGCTAAAAGGAGAGAGATAGAGACAGAGAGGGTAAAAGGAGATAAATATAGATAGACAGAGACTAAAATGAGATGGATAGATAGATAGGTACATAGATGGATAGTTGGATAGATAGATAGGTAGATAGATGGATAGATGGATAGATAGATAGATAGATAGATAGAGAGAGAGAGAGAGAGAGAGAGAGAGAGAGAGAGAGAGAGAGAGAGAGAGAGAGAGAGAGAGAGAGAGAGACACTGACCTCCCACTTCAATACATCGCAAGCTTACAAACAGCACACACGCACACACACACACACACACACACACACACACACACACACACACACACACACACACACACACACACACACACACACACACACGATATCTTAATCCCTCAAAGCTGTACGGACTTGCAGGCAGGAATTTAGCCGAAGAAATAATGGGCCGCTGCAGAGAAGATAGCAGCAACTTTAAATGTCACGACGTACCCTCACAAGATTGGAATTCATAGAAGCAATTTACGTATGGATGCACCGGCGAGTTTAATTATTCCTGGCGAAATCAAGTTCGTGTGGATGAGGAAGCGGAGGAGGGGAGGTGGAGGAAGGGAAATGGGAAGGGGGGAAGGCCAAGGGAGGTAGACTGACTGACGTGAAGGTAAGCAGAGTGGAAGGGAACCAACGATTAATTCTAAGTGACTGTGCATGAAAGTTTTATAATTAGACTCCCGTACGTAGGTGGCGCGTCCCGTGGAGAGCTAATCTGGCCGGGTTTTTATGAAGTTCCCCAACTAATTTCTCAACCTCCTTACTGAGTTAGGAGCGAGACACCCACTCTGATGATGGGATAGGCATTCTCTCTCTCTCTCTCTCTCTCTCTCTCTCTCTCTCTCTCTCTCTCTCTCTCTCTCTCTCTCTGTGTGTGTGTGTGTGTGTGTGTGTGTGTGTGATCAAGGATTTATACTCACCATGTACCTAAATGAAAATAGTTGAATTACTATAAAATGCTGCAGAAAAAAAGAAAAAAAAAGGAAAAAAAAATATTGCAGTATTTCGGTGGATCTGTTATTCGAAGCACCACTGTGGATGACAAATACTGTGTGTGTGTGTGTGTGTGTGTGTGTGTGTGTGTGTGTGTGTGTGTGTGTGTGTGTGTGTGTGTGTGTGTGTGTGTGTGTGTGTGTGTGTGTGTGTGTGTGTGTGTGTGTGTGTGTGTGAGAGAGAGAGAGAGAGAGAGAGAGAGAGAGAGAGAGAGAGAGAGAGAGAGAGAGAGAGAGAGAGAGAGAGAGAGAGAGAGAGAGAGAGAGAGAGAGAGAGAGAGAGAGAGAGAGAGAGAGAGAGAGAGAGAGAGAGAGAGAGAGAGAGAGAGAGAGAAAATCACAGAACGAATGAATATATAGGATAAACAAAATGAAATAGGTATAATAAAATCTGCAAATATAATACCTTTCGTCTTCACCAAAACATTAAATTTACGTATTCTTGTACAGATAGACTTTGGTCAGGGAATTCATGAGTTAAAAAAAAAAAAAAACAATCATCTGAACTTATAACTCCTTGAACTTTGAGCGCTGTTGTAGATTAGTTCCCAAATTTAATTCTTTCACTGTTAGTTAATCTTTTCCATGATCATATACAACTTTTAGATAAATAGTTTTTGTATCACGGTCTCTTAAAATACGTAGCCATGTAACTTAGTAATGCTTAAATTAACGTCATATTCTTCATCTCTCTTTAATACGATGGTCTGAATGTTGACAAGAGACGCCCATAGCAGTAAAACGATAAACAATAAGAGATCTACATTCTGACAATGCCCGATATTATCTGACACGTTTGGTGATTACGGCGGCAACAGTTGGCAGCCCTGCATGACCTGGGAAACAGATCGACATATCAGCATCACCAAGCCATGCATACCAACCTTACCGACGCGACACGTGATCAGGCATCAGACTTCGTATTGTTCATAGCGCCAAAGTTCGCACCACACTTTAAAGAGAGTTTTGGGAGCTTCTGTACGTCATCATTCACTCTTCCTGAATTCTCTGTATCATTGTCTCTGAAACTCAACAACCCCATTTAATAAAAGACACTAAATTAATGACCCCATGACAGCTCTAATAGACGGAGAGATGGAGAGAAATGTGGAGGGGGAGGGAAGAGTAGGCGGAGGGAAACATCCAATGTGTTGCCAAGTTGCGGAGACGAGCAATGTTCGGGCCATTAAAGTGCTTAACAGTGAAGTGCCCCTCATGTTTCTGGTTCCAATAATGTGGGAGCGATGTGTCACTGGTGTGTGTGTGTGTGTGTGTGTGTGTGTGTGTGTGTGTGTGTTGGTGAGTTATCTCGATTTATACATTTCTATTGATATTATGTTATTGTGTGACAGAGAGAGAGAGAGAGAGAGAGAGAGAGAGAGAGAGAGAGAGAGAGAGAGAGAGAGAGAGAGAGCGCTACATACATGCATACTGACAGACACACAGGTAAAGGTGTTGAATCATGCAGGTTACATACTTCTATTGATCGCGGGTTGAGTTGTGACGCGGCCACAGATGGACCTTTTATTATTCTGTGCTCGTGTGCATCTCATTACTAATCGCATTGAGGCGGCCGTGGGGAGAAAAGTGCGTAAAGCAATCTCCTCTCCGTAATGAGGGCGTATTGATATTCTTGCAGAGGACGAAATAGAAGAAAGAAAGAAAAGCAGTGAAGTTGTGAAAGAAAGAAAGGCAGTGAAGTTGTGAAAGAAAGAAAAACAGTGAAGTTGTGAAAGAAAGAAAAGCAGTGAAGTTGTGAAAGAAAGAAAGGCAGTGAAGTTGTGAAAGAAAGAAAGGCAGTGAAGTTGTGAAAGAAAGAAAGGCAGTGAAGTTGTGAAAGAAAGAAAGGCAGTGAAGTTGTGAAAGAAAGAAAAGCAGTGAAGTTGTGAAAGAAAGAAAGGCAGTGAAGTTGTGAAAGAAAGAAAGGCAGTGAAGTTGTGAAAGAAAGAAAGGCAGTGAAGTTGTTGGTTGTTTGTTGTTAGTGGTGTTATTCTTATTGGGGTCTTGGTTTCGTTCTGTGTTTTTTTTTCGTTTTTTTTTTCTCTCTCTCGTTATTCGTTGTGATGCTGTCTCGAAGATGCAGAGACTTGTACTCGGTTTGCTGCTGCTGCTACTACTACTACTACTACTACTACTACTACTACTACTACTACTACTACTACTACTACTACTACTACTTTTCTTCTTCTTTTCCTTTTTCTTTTCTTTCTTTTCTTCTTTTTCTCTTGTTGTTGTTGTTGTTGTTGTTGTTGTAGTAGTAGTTCTACTTCCTCTACTACTACTACTACTACTACTACTACTACTACTACTACTACTACTACTACTACTACTACTACTACTACTACTACTACTACTTCTTCTTCTTCTTCTTCTTCTTCTTCTTCTTCTTCTTCTTCTTCTTCTTCTTCTTCTTCTTCTTCTTCTTCTTCTTCTTCTTCTTCTTCTTCTTCTTCTTCTTCTTCTTCTTCTTCTTCTTCTTCTTCTTCTTCTTCTTCTTCTTCTTCTTCTTCTTCTTCTTCTTCTTCTTCTTCTTCTTCTTCTTCTTCTTCTTCTTCTTCTTCTTCTTCTTCTTCTTCTTCTTCTTCTTCTTCTTCTTCTTCTTCTTCTTCATACCACCACCACCACCACCACCAGCACTACAAGCATCAACATACCTAAGAATCTGTAGGTAAGAGCAACAGGGAAACATAAACCGTGGGAGATATTTTTACCCTCGACTTGATTGGTTAATTATTCAGACGATGATCCAGTAGCGTCGTGGAAGCGTCCCTCTGGCGATTACCTAACTAATCACCGCCGCCCTCGCCTTCCTCCGCGTCGCCGTCGGGAGGAAGAATATCAGTGGCGGGGAGAAAAATGTGTAAAGTTGTTATTGGCGCTAAAAACGTGGAGGCCAGGTGTAAAAAGTATTAGTTGTCTGATGAAGGATGTTATGAACGCTGATTGCTTAACGGGGCAGCTAACCAGGGGGCATCACCAGCTAAAATGGGCCAATATTTATTAAGGCTCGGTAATTATCTCTTCCTATCTCCTCCTCCTTCTCCTCCTCCTCCTCCTCCTGATCCTACGCGTTCTATTCGTTCCTGTTCTTCTCTCCTCCTCCTCCTCCTCTTCC
>NC_087185.1:14829163-14861663 GCF_035594125.1 Scylla paramamosain
TTGCTAGGCTCATTTCGATTTTTCGCTATATTTTCCAAAGTTTATTCCTCTCTCTCTCTCTCTCTCTCTCTCTCTCTCTCTCTCTCTCTCTCTCTCTCTCTCTCTCTCTCTCTCTCTCTCTCTCTCTCTCTCTCTCTCTCTCTCTCGAGGTCTAAGGTCTTACTTCATCACGGAGGCTCATCTGACGTCCCCCTTGAGGCAATTAAGGATCTGAGTGGGAGTAGCAGTCGTGACGAGGCTCTTGTGTGGGATGAGTTCTTCATGGCCCACGGCTTTCCTCTCGACGCTTTCCCTTTCGGCGCCATCGAATAGGGCCGCCTCGCTCAAGAACCGCCTCCTTTCTTTTCATTACGGTTTGAGTTCCTAATGCCTCCTTCTCCTACTCATCCTCCTTCTTCTTTCTCTTTTTCCTGTTTTCTTTTCCTAATTTATCCTCAGTTTTTTTCTTTTTCGTCTTTCTTTACCTCTTGTCTCTACGTTTTTTTCTTATTGTTTTTTTCCTTGTTTATCTCTTTCCTCCTCTCCATGTTTTGTTTTTCTTTTTTTCTTTATCTTTCCTCCTCTGCCTCTTTGTCGTTTATCCTCGTCTTCGTTGTTGTTGTCGTCGTTCTCCTCCTCCTCCTCCTCCTCCTCCTCCTCCTCCTCCTCCTCCTCCTCCTCCTCCTCCTCCTCCTCCTACTTTCTCAGTCTCCTGTTTGTCTATCTCCCTTTTTTCCTCTGCTGCTCTATTTCCTCTCCTCCTTCAATTTCCTCCTGCCTCTTTCTTCTCCCGTTGCGTTGCCATCCTCCTGCCCACTCTCTCTCTCTCTCTCTCTCTCTCTCTCTCTCTCTCTCTCTCTCTCTCGCTCTCGCTCTCGCTCTCACTCTCGTTCTCTCTCCTATCTCTTCCCCCTCTTCCTATTCCACCTTTCTCATCAGCCCGAACAATTTCCTCTCCGTGAAGGTCGGTCGTCGCTGTGAGCTTTCCCTCAAAACATCTCCATCCAAGCTCATTCTTCTCTCCCGCTGATGCTCGCAGACAGAGGGAGGGAAGGAAGGAAGGAAGGAAGGACAGGAAGGATGGAGGGATGAATGGCTGGTGCAAAACAAACGTCAAAGTGGATTATATATTGAAATGTTGTTGATGTGTTTGTTGGTAGAGTTATTATTTTTTTGCTTTTTTTTTTCTCTCTCTCTCTCTCTCTCTCTTTTTCGTAATTTTTTTTTTTTGCTTGTCTGTTTTGAAGTTTTCCTTTTTTATTCTTATTTTGTTTTCTGGGTTCTTTACTTCGTTTGCGTATTTATTTTCTTTCTTTGCTTCTCTCTTAGTCTTTCTCCTCCTCCTCCTCCTCCTCCTCCTCCTCCTCCTTTGTCCTGTCTCTCATCCCTGTAGCTAGTTAGAAGTAGTTACCAAACAGCCTTGCAAGGACCAAAAGGTCTGTTGCTGTTTGGCTTTCCTTTGTATTCCTTTGTATTCCTTCAGGTCGTCCTGTTCGGGGAGGAGCAATCGATTCTGCGTTGTCGTTTCAGAGTTAGTTTTCTTATTGGATCTTGCTCTCTACCTTTATTACGTCTCTCTCTCTCTCTCTCTCTCTCTCTCTCTCTCTCTCTCTCTCTCTCTCTTCTCTCTATACGGTAACATTAGACATTCTTATCTCGTTCTTGGCTGGAAATAACCTTCTGAAAATCCATGCACGTCCTTTTTTCGAGCAACCATTGGGACGTTGGGATCTCGAGGCGACGCTATTTCTCTTCGTCTCCTTTTTTGACAGCAATTCTATACTCAGGCCTACCTCCATCCACCCTCTGGGAAATGACGCTCTTCGATACAATATATTCTCAGATAAATGGGTGTTTCTTTCTCTTTCTCTTACTCTTATGTTCTATTCAGTTCTGTTTGTTCGGTTTGGTATCTTAATGGTAGTTCGTATTTTTTTTTCTATGGTAGGTCTTCTCTGTGTGTGGGTTTACGTTTTCTATGTGTTTCTCTCTCTCTCTCTCTCTCTCTCTCTCTCTCTCTCTCTCTCTCTCTCTCTCTCTCTCTCTCTCTCTCTCTCTCTCTCGGTTCTGTTTGGTTTATTATCTATATTAGTTTTTATATTTTTTTCCATTGTATATCTTTCGTTTTCTGTGTTCGGGTTTACGTTTTCTATGGGATGACTTTTATATTTTCGCTATTTCTCTATGTTCTCTTCAGTTATCTTTGCCCGCTTTAGAACATTCTGAGTGGTAATTTTGTGGTAGTTTTTCTATGGGAGCTCTTCAGTGTTCTGTAGATTTGCGTTTAAGGTATTTATAGAGGCTCTTTATTTTTTCTCTTTGTTATGTCTATTTTTTTTTTTTTTTTTTTTGAGTTCTCTGTCGTATTATTCATATTTTTTCCTCTAAGGCAATTCTGAAGTTTTCTCTACCGTAGTTCTTTAAGTTTTCTGTAGTAGATCTAAGTTAATTTTTTTTTGTTAGCTTTTAAATCTTCAATGTTTACTCCTGGTTTTTCTTTCTTTTCATGGGATAGCTCCTAACTTTCCTCTTTGTTAGTTCAAAAATTCTACGTGTACTTGTGTTTTCCTGTGTTTTTATTATCTCTCAATTTATTTATTTATTTTTTCCTATGCTTACTCTCATTTTTTTCCGTGTGTTTATTTTCCACGGGGCACCTCTTCATTTCTCCCTTAACTCTTAAATTTTACGTATAGTTGGTCTTGCAAGGTCGCTCATCCCACAGATCTCGTTCCTTTCCCTGAATCTCTCGTAATTCACCGTAATCTCCGTAGTTACATCACTTGGTCTTATCTTGTTTATCGCTATTGATGTTCCGCCTTGGGGTTTGGGGTTTAGATAAGCGGATTCAGTGCTTCTAAACCAGTCACACCCACCTGTTGTTTACATTCGATATCTGCGTCACAGGTGGGTAAGAGTGGGGTTTCAAATAACATGATCTTTAAGTGGTGAATTATATGCTTGAAGTTCTGAACACTATTATAGGCAATAACAGTGAAAGAGAGGAAAAATGTGTAATCTAGCTTGTATTGTTGAATGGTCCAGATGTTTTACTGTGTCTTGGTGGTAATGCACATATGTATATTGTGTCTTCATCTGATCCAGTATTCATATATTTACGTGCATGGTTTATGGGTATCATCGTATTTCGGGTATCTCATTTCCCGGTACGTGTGTGTATCTTTGTAATGTAGAATGTTTTTTTTTTTATCTTAAATTCTTGTCGGTCACAATAACACATAACCTTTTGTGTCCCTTTCCCTTCCTTGCGTCTTTCCTTGTTTCTTTCGGGGTTTCTAAGGGTGAAAATAGAGGGAAAAAGAAAAAGCAAAAGCAGGTATGAGAGTAGAACAGCATCAGATCAGCCACGGAAAAGAAAGAAAACGGCCTAAGCAGTGTAACTTTATCGTACGTAGAAGAAAACGGCGCCTTTACCTTGTTTGGCGGTGAATTTACGGGTACTTTTGTGAGGAAAAAGAAGTGGAACCGACGCATGAAGCACCGGTGACAATTCCGCGAGAATAATCTTCACTGGTCGCTTCCGGAAACAGGAATTGTACCATTTTTACGTCCCCAAGGAGGAAAAGACGCAGCGAGGGAAGGCCAGAGAGGAATTGTTTGTCCCCCGTACCAACTCAAGGTTACGTAACATTAAATAAACGCTATATTTCTGGGGATGAATGTTGTGTTCTCGATTACCTCACCCCGCCGTCACCCACTCAAGAAAACATTAAAGGCGAGATGGGTTTGGGTGCAGTGTGTGTGTGTGTGTGTGTGTGGGGATGTTAGGTATGTGGCTGTTTGTTTTTTTTTTTGTTTTTCTTTCGTGTGTTTGTTTGTTTGTTTGCTTGTTTCAAGGGAGTAAGGGACGATCAAACAATCTTAACAGTTTCAGTTTCCATGATTTGTGTGCGTTGTGTTCTGGTATTCGATAATTTCTTCTCTTTCTTCTTTTTTATGTTCCGTGGATTTTTTCTTCTTTTTTTTCTGTTTAGTTTTCATTCTTAGCGGTTTCCATTTCAGAGTTTTTCTATTTTTCTTTTTTTTCATCATCCGCACTTTCTTTTCATTTTTACTTCCCGGAACTTCTTTTTATTTTTATTTCTCGTGCTCTCTTAACTTTTGGCTTCCATGGCCTCTATTTTAATCTCCTGTGGTGCTCTTCTTTTATTTTTTCCTACCTCACCTTGTCATTTATTTATTTTTTACCTTCCGTACTCTCTTCATTTTTTTTTCCTTTTATTGTCTGCTAATTTTGTCTTATGTAATCTCTTCTTCCTTCAGTGGTCTTTTAAAACTCATTATTTTTTTACCGTCTTTTGTTATTTATTTTTTTTCGCTTTCTTAATCTCTCACTGGTCTTTTCCCTTTAATCAAACGTTATTTTAATTTTTACCTTGATGTCTAATTTTAACCTTCTGTGATCTCTTTTAAACTCGTACCTAACCTGTTCTGTTTTAAACTGTACCCTCTATAGTCTCTAAGTTCTACATCATTTTTTTTTCTTTTAAGTTCCCATATCCTGGTTTACGTAACTGTCTTCCAAATCTACCTTTCATTATTTTATAGCTCCCATGTCCTGATTCACCTTACATTATTTTATAGCTCCCATCCGTCTTCCACGTCTTATCTCCTATAGTCTCTTCAGGTTCTACGTTCCATTATTTTAACTATTTCCTTACCATGGTCCCACTTTTAATGTTCACGTTTACTCGTTAAATGTGGCGTCGGTCCTTCCCGCGGCTCATTAGTGTAAAGGAGTTGAAGGAAGTGCGTCTGGAAGGATGGTGAAGTCCTTTGCATGAAGTGGAGTCCTTGAACAACAACCGTCCCTTTGAGAGCAAGTCCCGCAGGTTTGTAGGAATTAGTCGAAGTTTGGCGGCAGGTTTGAAGCCAATACGGGAGGGCAAGAGTGCCACTGAGGAGCTCTTGGGCGTCCCGTGCTTGCCTGTAGCGCCGCGGTGCCAGCCACAGCGCGGGGCCTCACAATGGCGGCGGCCTCTCCTTTGAAACTTGGAAGGAAGGAAGCAGAAGCGGACCGCGAGTTGAGAAGCCATTGTATGCGCTTGCGTGGTGAGAGAGAGAGAGAGAGAGAGAGAGAGAGAGAGAGAGAGAGAGAGAGAGAGAGAGAGAGAGAGGCTGTATTCTCAAGTGTTTCCTGGTCCTACCATGACAACATCTGACGGCCTCCACTGAAGGTCACCAGGGTCCTCATGGACGTCTCCACGATTCTGTTGATAGTTTAATGAGGACTTTGCATCGCCAGGGAAAAAAACACCCATGAGAGTCTTACTAATCATCTCTGTGGCCTTTGAAAATAATCCTTGAGAGATCCCGAAGCGTTAAAGAGAGAGAGAGAGAGAGAGAGAGAGAGAGAGAGAGAGAGAGAGAGAGAGAGAGAGAGAGAGAGAGAGAGAGAGAGAGAGAGGTGAAGATATCCGTGTTTAAATCGATGTAATTTTTCACGATGATCACACCTGCTGTAAAGTATTAAACATTTGCCTCTCTCCTACGGCCGCCTCTATCTCCCCAGTGTACGAGAGAGAGAGAGAGAGAGAGAGAGAGAGAGAGAGAGAGAGAGAGAGAGAGAGAGAGAGAGAGAATGTTTCTAAATAAAAAGCTAAGGGCAAGGAAAAAAAGATTAACGAAAGAAAACAATCTACGAGAGGAGAAGAAATAATCACACTTTCGTTACTTAAAAAAAAAAAAAAAAAAAAAGACTTGAGGAAGATAGACTGAGGTATAGCGAACCTTGAAGATGTGACACGAATGAGCAAAAAAGGGAACCGTGGAAAAGGAGAGAGAGATAATGTCGGAATTCAAGTTGTTAAACATACTGCGAATTAAAGACAAATTATGAATCAAGGCAAATTATAATAGACATGAAATAAATGGGGATAAGGAAGGCGACTGTAAGAAATGAAAGAAAAGTAAAGGAATTGAAGGAAGAAAAAAATAAAGTGAAACACATACTGATGATAGAAAAGAAATAATGAATCATGGCAAACTATAATAAAGATATGAAATAAATAGGAATACGAAAGGGAACTAAGAAATGAAATAATAGTAAAAAAATTGAAGTAAAAAAAAAAAGCAATACGTTGATACGAGAGGGTAAACATGCACACATATACATACCTAATCATATATTTATTGCGTACACATGTGCACAACGGATCCATGATAAAGATATTGGCTTGGAAACACATAAAATATGCAAGAGTAATTATTGACATGTGCTATCCTCCTGGTGTCATGTTGTCATGGCACTGACAGCTGGATGTTCCAGGGCAAACATGACTTGTTATGTTAAACACGTGATCAAAATTCAATGTAAAATGTTAGTAATTGCATTGACTATAATGGTAATAATAATTGTGGTGGTGGTGGTGGTAGTAGTCGTGGTGGTGGTGGTGGTGGTGGTAGTAGTGGTGGTGGTGGTGGTGGTAGTGGTAGTAATGGTGTTTATGATGATGGTGGTACTCGAGGTGATGGTGATTATTGTTATGGTGGTGGTGGTAATGATGGCGATGGCAGAGGTAGTGATGAGCGTATGGCGGTGATGATCAAGACTATAATAAATGAAATGGTGATTATTATATTATTTTCACGTAATGATACTCAACTTTTTTGTCTTTGTTGTTGTTGTTGTTGTTGTTAGTGGTGGTGGCGACGGTGGTGCAGCTGTTAATAATAATAATAATAATAATAATAATAATAATAACAATAATAATAATAGTAATGATAATAGGATGTGTCCGGTGAGTTGTTCATCATGACAGAGCTAATGTTTCAACTTGCAGCGTGCGGAGGAAAAGTTTGAAGTTCTTTGCCGCAAAACCATAAAGAAATAAGTTCATTTTTGCTCGCGAGGTTTTGGAGAATGACTTGAATTGCTGAGTGCGATGCGGAACTGTGTGTGCGTGTGTGTGTGTGTGTGTGTGTGTGTGTGTGTGTGTGTTACATTAAAAAAAAGATAAACAAAAACAACATTTGCGTAAAAAAAAACTTTAAACGCAAAAAAAAAAAATCTATTTCAGATAGTTAAAAAAGTAAAAAAAAAAAAAAAAATCGGGCGATGATAAGTGTAAATTGAAAACGAAAAGGTGACGGTGTGATATTTGAGCTTTGGAGGCCCCTCAAAGGCTTCACCGAGGCTTGAAAACGCCAGGAATGCTCAGATACAAAGCCCAGGTCGCCTCGCAGAAAGGTCCTCTCAACTATGTCAGCCATCCAACTTTGAACACGAATAAAAACTTGAAAAACGTGGCTATCATTAAAGACAGAGAAAGGACGAAGAAAGAGAGGAGAAGGAACAGCAGGAGGTAAGAAGGAAGAAAGTGAAGGACAAAGAGGAAGTGAGGAAGAAGCGGTGAGAAGCTGGAGGCGAAAAATAGGAATGATGGGAATCTGACGGAAGGAGGTGTTTGGAAAATAACTGAGGAGGAAAAATGAGAAAATGTAAGCGATGGTGGGCCGCGAAAGAATGTGAGGAAGAAATTAAAGAAAGTAAAGAGACGCGGGTCCTGAGAGAGAGAGAGAGAGAGAGAGAGAGAGAGAGAGAGAGAGAGAGAGAGAGAGAGAGAGAGAGAGAGAGAGAGAGAGAGAGATGGAAAAAATAACGTGAAGAAAGACAAATTTACTAAAAAGAACGAGTAATATTAGCAAAACCGCAAAATAGGAATATGATGGATAAAGAGAAAATATCAAGAAAAATGTTAAGAGGGAAAGAAGAACCGAAGCTAAACTCAATAAACAAGTGAAGGAAAATAGTAAC
Organism: Scylla paramamosain; assembly: GCF_035594125.1. Lineage (NCBI taxonomy): Eukaryota > Metazoa > Arthropoda > Malacostraca > Decapoda > Portunidae > Scylla > Scylla paramamosain. Next base: position 14,836,920 of record NC_087185.1, read on the forward strand.
AGAACAAAAATGAAAATACGAATGCAAAATATAATAAAAAAAAAAAACTAAAAAAAAAACTAATAAACTATGGAAACTGACATCACGTATAATAAGACACGAAAAAAAAAAAAATAATGAAAAGAAAATAAATATTGCAGAAAACTATTACATGAAAAGAGTAAAATGCGAACCTAAGTAGTAAGAAAACACCAACTGTATTTATAGCGACATTACTTCTGGGTCTTATAAAAGTATGCAACAACGTGCCCTTGAGCGAAGAGAGGCCGGGGCGTGACCTGGAAATAGGATCAAAGGAGAGAAAACAAAAGCATAATGTTGCTGTAGACTTTTCTTTAATTAACTTCTTTAGGATTGCGTAGGATTGCTTAGGATTCAGAACCGGCCTACGTTTTCTGTGATTTTTTTTCAAGCGGCGTGACTTTCGCATGCAGTTTCCCACGCCAGAATTCACTTATCTCAGTTAATCCTCTCCCGTGCTCGCCTATCGTCTGTTGTAAACTCAAGGGATCTGACCTGTTATTATCCCGCTGCTCTTTCCTTGAGCACTTTTTACGACTGCTGCTGCTGCTGCTGCTCCTGTTACCATTGCTGCTGCTGCTACTACTACTACTACTACTACTACTACTACTACTACTACTACTACTACTACTACTTTTATCACCGTTGTTATTGCTGTTGTTGGTGTCTTCGTTACCTTTATTGTTGTTATTTAATACACTACCACACTATAACAGTATTATCATCATTTGCAGCAGTGGCAGATATAGTCTTAGTATCAATAACGGCTTGACTTGCATTCGTTTTAGATGGAACACCTATTAATTTTCATATACCTAAACACTATCCGTTATTATAGTTCGATTAATAATTCATTCTTCGACATACGCAGCCGACGTCGCTCCTTTCAACGCTGCACACACCAGGGCCGAGCACGTAATGCATTCAATGGGTAATCGGGGCGTGGAAGTGTAGGAAGCATTACTTGATCAGCGTGCAGCTTTGTATCCCTCCCACTGGCGGGCATCATTAATCTCGCGATGCTAAATATATTGCAAACATGACAAGCGTTTGGCTGACAACACACTCTGCAAAAGTTGACTGAACACATCGGGGTGGAAGGCATTGACACAGGTGTGCACTGATACCTGGTTGTCTAATTGCACTCCGGAAGTATTGAACACCACAGTATATTAGTCTGGGATGTTTTGTTAATGGTCCTGTTTTTAATCTGAGGTGGGAAGCAGGACAGGTCATGGTAGTTTTCTGTAGGTTAAATTGGGTCAGGTTAGTCGGTAAAATATAGATAAAGTGCAGGCGTAGCTATGTAGTTAAGTTTAGGTTTACTTATGGTTTAGTGCAGATAATAAGTTTAGCTAATATAGGTTAGTAAGGAAGATATAATTACAGTTCACACATTGACAGCCTTTTTATTAGAAATTTTGTGAACTCATTGTCATGCTCAATAAACGAAAACAGATCGAGAGTTACAGAAATCTGAAATAATGGTGAAAATGAGGATTGTTGCCTAAGGGAGACATTTTTTTTTCACGTAATAGGGATTCTGGTCAAGGTCATCAAAGAAAGAAAGAGAGAGAGAGCAAAAAAAAAACGGGTCAGTCACGAATTTAGTCTTACATATTCAAAAGTACTGAAAATAAGATGTAAACAAGTCGATTTTATTTTCTGAGTGTGACGATTCCCAAAATTTCTTACGCTTTGACATAAACAACGCTTGATTATTTTAAAGCACGTCACTCTATTCCCTCCTACTTCATCCCTAAGGGCATCACGTAACCGCTGTTTGTTCTGCTGTTCCGGAATACACCTGGTCGTGGCTGTTACACCTGAACCACCCTCCCGACCCTTCCCTACCACTCCCACAACCACCAGACCTCCACCACCGCTACAATTGGTCACGTTGGGGTAAACTTTCTGAAAACTGTGAAGCGCATCTGTTTGTTCGTGGCGCTCTGTGTTGTGTCGCGCGCACCTGTTTGTGTGTGTGTGTGTGTGTGTGTGTGTGTGTGTGTGTGTGTGTGGTGTTTGATGTTTGCACCTCACGTGATCAGTGGGCGTGTTTTAAGGTAGGTATATATTGTGTGTGTGTGTGTGTGTGTGTGTGTGTGTGTGTGTGTGTGTGTGTGTGTGTTGTTTAGTCTAATTCTCTCTCTCTCTCTCTCTCTCTCTCTCTCTCTCTCTCTCTCTCTCTCTCTCTCTCTCTCTCTCTCTCTCTCTCTCTCTCCATCAACCGGACGCCTATGATAAAAATTCAAAGTTGCGGTCATTTAGGGAATTGTGTCACGGCAGATAATTACGCGGCTGTCAGGAGCGTCAATTACTGAATCAGATTACAGAAAAGAGACATTTCAATGCCATTTTTCCTGTACATAGGTGAGAGGTCGGGGCAGGGAGGCAGCGGTGCGTGGGCGTGGGAGGTGGGGAGGGGGAAAATGGCCGGAGTGAGAGGAGTGGAGTGGAGTGGAAAGGTTTGGAAGGGAGAGGGATGAGTGTTGAGAGAGAGAGAGAGAGAGAGAGAGAGAGAGAGAGAGAGAGAGAGAGAGAGAGAGAGAGAGAGAGAGAGAGAGAGAGGCTGTAGGAGAGTAAGAGTAATTTGCTGAAAACGTAATAAATATGTAAGAATTAATTACCTTGTGTGATAAATTCGGAATTGAAAGGAATGAATTTGTAAGAATTAATCAAAGCCGCCGCACGCTGAGCTGCTCCAGAGTCCGCGCCCCCTGCAGGTGTAGCAGCTGAACAAATAACATACTTGCATAAAGGCGTCCGTATTGGTGGCATCACGGACAGCACTCACCCGTTTCGACATGGATGCTGTATGTAAATAATGTTTTTTGTTTGCAGAATTTTGATTGTGTTAATAGTGTGCTAATGTTTCTGTGTTGATATTCGAAAATCAGCTAAGTTATAATTGTCAGTGTGGTTAAAAATACATAGCAAAGAGAAAAAAATCCGGGAAGAGCATTGCGAGTGAGTCTTTCAGCTGCCTCGCCAGGAGGGAAGACGCGGTGTGGCTTCCAGTTCAGCTTAGTCTGCCTCACTGTGGTCTAGATTAAAATTCCGAAAATTAAAGGTGAGGTGACGTGATTAGAAACTTTCTTGCGTGGCGTCGCAATAATTACTGTTATATAGCGCCGGATTATAAAATTATATGAAAATAATATTTATGTTGAAATGAAAGGTAAAAGTAACAAAAAGTAAGATATGGTTCAGATTTAAAACAGAAAAAAAAATGATAATAATGATAAATAAAGAAAATAAAAACTACAAATTCAGCGGGGTGGGATTTGAATATACTGAAAATAAAAGCAATCAGTAGATAAGAATTAATGAAAGAGATGATTCCATAAGTAGAAACGATCACTGGCTAAAAAATTAACGAGCTTAGGTAAGAATTACTAAAAAATGAATAAAACCTAAGATATATAAGAATGAGAGTGATTAATGACCGAAAACGACGCGCACAGAAAATGTAGGAACTTTATCATCAATGTTCTACGAATTCGTTTTGTGACATTGTGACATTTTAAGAGACGATATTCATATTTGATTTGCCTTTTTTTTCCTTTTACCTTTTGAATTACATATATTTATGAACAAGGCCAGGTCTGTCAAGGTGAATCTTTAATACAGACCTGAAAAAAAACAAAAAAACGAAATAGCGCAAATATATTTACCCTAACTTATCAAATTCTATCCTTTATAGAAATGATAGTTGCAATAAGACAAATTGGCAAGTTTGTAGTGACTGACCGTAAGTACAAGAGACAGGTGAGAAAGAACCATGTAATAATAAAGATAAATAAATAAATAATAATAAAAACGCTCTCTTGCCTGAAGAAACACACAGACACACGGACATTTTACTCTTATTGTTCTGTATCAACACTTCTCCAGCAGACACTTTACGAAACAGAGAAACAATACACACGAAACTCGCACAAAATCAACACGATATTATTTCAAGACCGCAATCCGTCCCTTACGTCACCAGTTCATACAACATAGAGACGAAAAAAAGAAAAGTGTAGCACAAAAGCCAGGGCCACGAGGGGTCTTTTACATCATCCACTCGTACAAAATACATAAGAACACGTAGACGAGGAGAGTAGGGTGGCGGGGAGGCGTGAGTGGAGAGGGCGACGGAGTAAGCAGGGCAATGAGAATATATTGGCTTGGGGTGCTACAGCGTGTGGAAGTGTTGAGAAAGGGGAAGGCAGCGAGTGTAATTAGTTAAGAGTATAGGGGAGTAGAGGGACATGGGGAGGGCTGCCTGCCTACGTTCAGTGACACTAATACAGTACAGGCTGGGATGGTGTGCTGGAAGAGGGCAGGAATGGGAGGGGAGAGGAAGGAAGGGACACGGCTGACGCAGAGGATAATAATGCTAAGGAAATACGAGAATGGTGATGTAAGAGGACTAAGACTGAAATGGAGAATGGGAAAAGAAAACACATTGGAGAAGATAATGAAGAAAGAGAAGAAAATAACAGACAATGTACCACGAAAAAGACGAAGGCTAAAAAAGATAATAGATAATGCTAGTTAAGGAGAAGAGGCTAAAATGGAGCTCCTTAGAAGGGGAAGATGATAAACACACCAGAGAAGAGATAAAGAACAAATGGCAGAAAACAAGAGACGGTGTGGTGCGTAAGATGAAGATTAAAATAGATAATAGATAAAGAAATGTTAGATAAGGGGAAGAGAATAAGCACGAAGAGATAATGAAGAAAGGATAGAAGACAAAAAAGACTGGATGAGAGACCTAGAGATGAAGACGATAGGGAACAAGGAAGGGTAGAAATGAAGAGATAAGAGGCATGAATAAACTAGGAGAGGATTAGAGCGACAGGGAAGGGAAGAAGGAACGGGAGAGAGAGAGAGAGATACGGAGATGGGGATGCAAGGGGCATGGATGCGCTGAGGGAAAGATGAAGGAAGGAATGAAGGAAGGAAGGAAAGAAGGAAGGGTGTAAGAGAAAAGATGAATGACTGAAATATGAAATACTATCATAGGAAAAAAAATAATAAATGTATGCAAATATTACAAGATAGTTGAATGAATGAATTAGAAAAAAAAGGAAAATGAAAAATAGGAAGATAAACAAAACGGCAAAAATGTTAAAGACAAATATTGAAAAGACGAAAGGATGAATAAATGAGAGAGAGAGAGAGAGAGAGAGAGAGAGAGAGAGAGAGAGAGAGAGAGAGAGAGAGAGAGAGAGAGAGAGAGAGAGGGAGAGAGAGAGAGAGAGAGAGAAAGAAAGAGAGAGAGAGAGAGAGAAATAACCTCCATGAAAAAAAAGAAAACGAATAACTGACGAGTGGAGAAATACAAAAATAGAAAAAAAATGAAGAAAAAAAAAACGAACCAGCGAACGAGCGAGGGAGGGAGGCATGAAGGAAAGAAGGTAGGAAGGGAAGAGAAAGTGATAAAATAATATTAATGGAAATGAGCCATTATGGTAATCTGGGGGTGAGACAGAGGGGGAAAACCACAAAGTTAGACAAGGGGGAGTTAGTGAGCGAAAGAGAAGAGGGCATGTTGGTGATTAGGTTATGAGGGAAATAGGAGAGGGGAAAGGGTGGAAAAATGAGGGGAAGGGGAGGCCTGGGAAGAACTTGGAAATGTAAGGGAATTAGGATGAAAATAACTAAATCAGGTAATGAAGGAAATGCTAAAGGGAAAGGTATGAGGAAGGGAAAAGCAGGATTTTAGGTTTTAAGTATAAGGGAAGGAAGGGGAAGAGTGAGGGGTGATATGGATAAAGGGGGTGAAGGAGAGTTACGAGGGAGTTAGGAAGTGAAGGAGAGAGGGAGAGGCAATGACGAAAGGAAGTCGGAAAATGAGTAGAAGGGAAGGGAGAGGAAGAGAGAGAGAAAAAAAAAATTATACAGGCATTCTTATTAAAGATGTGAAGAGTGCAGAGAGAGAGAGAGAGAGAGAGAGAGAGAGAGAGAGAGAGAGAGAGAGAGAGAGAGAGAGAGAGGTCGTCCGTCATTGTCAGGAGTCGTGGCTGGTTACGAGACCTTTGCTGGTCGTCTCAAGTCCTCGTGTCATCCACTCCACTCTTCACTCTCACTCTCACTCTCACTCCACTCTCTCCACTCGTCCTCACTGACACCCAGAACCAAATACTTTACTTTTTTATTTTATTTATTTTTTTTGCTTTTACTCTTTTTTATTTATTTTTTCAACTTTTACTCTTTTATTTATTTTTTTAAACTTTGGATTACATTTTTTAGTTTCTCTTTTTGTTTATTTTTATTATTTTTTCACCCTCGCTTAGTTTTCTCTTTTTTGGAAGCTTTTATTTATATTTTTTTCGACTTCACTCTATTTGTGTTATTGTATGTTGCTTTATTTCTTTATTCATTTTTTTAATCGTGTTTTTGTTTTACCGTTTATCTTTGTAGTAGTTTATTTTTTCATATTTCTCCGTTTTCTTTTTTTTTTTTTTTTTATTCGGAATCGTTTATGCCTCGTGACACTTTTGCTTATTCCAGCGTTCTGTTGTGCTTAATATACACAAATTTTCTTTTTTGATATAACTATCCGTGTTTTGTGTTACGTTATATTTGTACTCATTTAATTTTAGTTATATTTTCGTGTATCTAACGCTGCATTTTTGTGAGTGGTTTATTTTTAACTCCCGCCTCGCCTCGTTTGCATACGTGTAAAAACAAATATTTCAGTACTGTGTTCATCTCGGAGCGGCGCGAGGCGTTTCTCTTAAAGAACTGTTTTTTTTTTTTTTTTTTTCGCACGTATCGCATGAATTCTTCAGTATTATCTGTCGGGTTCACTGTGTAATCCGATTTCGTTTTTTTGATATACGCAAAAAGATTCAACAATGCAAATTTTGAATGGGTTTTGTATTTCCTTCCTCCATGTTTTTTACTCAAAATGCTGAACTAGAAACATGTTTGGTAGTTTATGTTGTTTTCTATGATATTTTTTTTTTTTTCATTTTAATTTCAAACAACGGAGTTGTTACGTATTTTCCTTTTAATCTGTGTAGCAACATTGTATCTTAACCAAAACGGTTAACATTCTATTGCCTTTTCTTTTATTAAATTCCTTCTTATTGTTGAATAAAAAAAAGCAGAATTTTTATGCATTATTGTTTTCATTTTATTTCATCATGAACAGTTTGCATTCAATTAGTTGTATTTAAATCTCTTCTCATCGATTAATTTCAAAGAGCAGATTTATTAAGAGTTTACGTTTTAATCTGTTGAGCGTCATTACGTTCTGCAAGGCAAAGGAGTTAGTGTAGATAGAACCTGCCGCGTTTAAAAATGGCTCCTGCTTAATACACGGTGGCGCTCCCTTTACTTTTTAATGCAATAGAATACTCTGCATCCAAATATCGTGCTGTGCCTTTGTTGAGGAGCAGGAGGAGACTTGTAGGCAATTTTCCCCAAGACTTTAATATTTAGCAGCTACGCATGACGGCCCTCGTGGAGTCTTTTTCTGTCAAGGTAAACGTGGAGTAAGGCGGCGGGCGTGCTGGCGGCGGTGGCTGCATGGCGATGAGCACAAGACGCGCGGGAGATGCATCGACACGGCGCTCAACTTTATAGATGAAGCAGTAATGAGAATGCGTGAATGCCGCGACGAGACAAATTCCTTGTGGCTGGCGACTGTGAGCGGCGTGTGAGGCTCAGGGTGGTTGTTACAGACTCGGCAACGAAAATGAATAAGTAAATAAAAATAAATAAATAAATAAGATAAAATGAATATACTGGAATGAAATAATAGGAAAAAGATACATAAAGTACATAAATAAATTAATATAAGTAATAGTTACTTAGCTGTATAAAAATGGATGGATAGATAGATAAATGAATAAATAAATAATGAATAACATGATCAATACCTGAATGCTGCGATGATAAATAAATTCCATAAAACAAGCGAAAGTGAATGGCCCTTGAGATTAATGACAACCTTTTTTTCGTTCACATATACTGAAGCAAACACATTATCTATTACTTCACGGCGCGGAAAAAAAAAAAAAAAAAAAAAAAACACGAGATTAATATCTGAATACTAGTTTGCTTAAAAAGTCAGTTATAATAAGCGATCATGAATGGCCTTTGAAGCCAATGACATCTACTTTTTTGTTCACATAATCGTACATTAAAAAATGTCATCTTTTATTTTGCTTTTTAAGAATGGGATAGTTTATTTCTTTGTTTACAAAAATTCCCTTAATGACAATCGATCATAAATTGCTTTGGATATTAATATTATCAATTTTTAGGCTCATATACTGAAGAAAAGTAAGTTTATTTTACAAAGCTGTATAAAAGTGGGAGGAAATATAATTTAGATTAGTTTATTTTTCTTAGCTGTTTTAAAAGGGGTTCGAGTGCCATTTAAGCTATTTATTTTTTCTTAGCTATATAAAAAAGGAGAGAGAATATCATTTAAATAAGTTTGCATGTCTTAGCTATATAAAAAAAAATGGGAGGGGTATTATATCATTTATGTTAATTTTTCTTAGCTGTATAAAAAAGAAAGGGAATTTAAGTATGTTAATTATTCTTAGCTGTATAAAAAGGGGGAGGAAGTGTCATTTACGTGTTTTTATTTTTCGTAGCTGCATAAAAAGGGAAGACGGTATCACTTATTTATTTTATTTTATTTTATTTTATTTTTTTAGCTGTATAAAAAGTATTTCAGTATGTTTATTTTTCATAGCTATATAAGAAGGGGGGGGATACAGTGTCATTTACGTGTCTAATTTTCTTAGCTCTATAAAAAGGGTGAGGAAATATCATGTACTGTTTACTAATACTTCACCTTGTACAAATAATGGGCGTGGAATTTTTCACTTCACTGTAAAAGAAAAAATATGTTTTGGTCTTGCATCACTCAGGAAGCACGTGCCACTCATTGCCAGTCACCTTTTGCTTCGATGCATGAAAAAGTCATAATCTTTATCAATTTTTGACACACGAAGCGCTGTACTCCTCCTTGCCAGCAGCCTTTTGCATACTCAGGTGCAAGAAAACATTAAGCAGACAACAGTTGATAGAGAAGCAGTGTTTTTCAGTCATTGTCCATTACCTTTTATTTGGGTGGATGAAAACAATTAAAAAACGTGAGTTGATATAAGAAGCACCCTGTTACTCATTGCTACCTACCTTTCACTTCAATGCGTAAAAAAAAAAAAAAAAAAAATGGCACAAGAAACTTTGCATTACTTATTGTTAGGTAACGTTTGCAATGAAAAATAATAAACATGTATTAGTAGAGGAGGCGCCGTGTTAGTCATTATTATTTACATTTTAATTTGATGCATGGTAAAAAGCGCAGTTAAAAAAAAAACATGCATTGATACAGAAATCGCCGTGTTAGTCATTGCTAGGTACTTTTTACTTTATTATACGAAAAAAAAAGAAGAGAAAAGACGTTAATTGGTATAAGAAGCAGTGTTTTATTCATCGCCATTACCTTTTATTTCCGCGCATAAAAAAAAATAAATAAATAAGCTTAATAATAAAAGCAAGAAAACATGTATTAATATAGGAGGCGCCATATTTCTCATTACCAATCACCTTTTAATTTAATGCACGAAAAAAAAACACCACATAATTAAAAGTAAATAAATAAATAAACATGTGCTGGTATAGGAAGGTAACTCATTTCAACTTGTTTTTAATTTGATGCATGATAAATAATAATAAGAAAATAATGAACACGTATTGGTGCAGGGCGTGGCTTGTTACTCTTCACCAATCAGGTCGTCATTTCCCAAGACTCAGCAGGCAACAAGTCAGGAGCTGCGGGACTCTGCTCTGTGTGAATTTCTCAGTCGGAAACATTACTCTCTCTCCATTTCTGTGTAAACATTAAAAAACTCGTAATTTTCATCTCATCTCATGCTCTTCCTTTCCCTCTCTTCCTTCCACCCCATCTCTCTGTCTCTCTCCTCTCTCCTATCTCCTTTTCTATCCTTATTCCCTCTTTCTCTTTCTTCTTGCCCTTATTACCTACTATTCATGCTCCCTCCTTCTGTTTCCTCCTCTTGTTACTTTCTCTCCTTCTCTCCTCCCTGTTTATCTCCCTACCTTTGTTTCCCTCCCTCTGCCTCTTCCTTTCTATTCCCGTTTCCTCCTTTTCTTTCCTCCTGTTCTTGCTATCTTCTTTCCTTCCTTCCCTTCACCACATTTATTACCTCTCCTCTGTGCTTTTCTCCCTCTCCCTGTTCCCTCCTCTCTCCTTTCCTCCCGTTCGTATTTCTCCCTCTTTTTCTCCTCCTTCCCTCCTAACCCAGTTGCATACTTTCCTCCCTCCTCCAAATTACTCCCTTTCCTCCTTCTCTCCCTCTTACTTCTCGTTGCCCTCATCTCTCCCCTCTCTTCTCTCCATCCTCTTGTCCTTTATTACTCCATCTCTCTCTTCCTTCTCTCCTCTCCCCTCTCCCCTCCCCCCTCTCCTACACTCCGAGCCCGCGCACCCAAATAGACAAACAAAAAGCGACAGTAATAACAGCAAACAGAAAGGTCTTTGTGTGCATTTTTTTCCCATATTGCTGTTGGGCCCATCTGTCTCATGAATAACCAGACAATTACCGGCATGAAACAGTGGGTGAAAACTCTCTCTCTCTCTCTCTCTCTCTCTCTCTCTCTCTCTCTCTCTCTCTCTCTCTCTCTCTCTCTCTCTCTCTCTCTTGTGACTTGCATTTTTACTGCTTTTTGACTTAGTAAACATTTTAAGTCTCTCTCTCTCTCTCTCTCTCTCTCTCTCTCTCTCTCTCTCTCTCTCTCTCTCTCTCTCTCTCTCTCTCTCTCTCTCTCTCTCTCTCTTCCCCTCCACCTCATTCCACACCTCAAAATAAAAAAAAAAGCTAAACATTTTAGAAAAGTAGTGATACGCTAAGGTATAAAGCACATTTTTCGTTTTATATTGTATATTTCTCAGGTTATTTCGTTTGAGCGTGATGCAGTCGGCTATACATTTTTAACAATCAGCGCTGCACACGTTTGACGATCTGGATTTTTTGTATTTCGTGACACATCGCCATAATGAATGAGAGGAGCGTCCGTCGCCAACCTGCTCTGCTAAAATTGTATCGAAGGTTTGCGTGGTGTTGTGATGCTGGGAGATGCGAGGGAGGTGCTGCCAGAGAGAGAGAGAGAGAGAGAGAGAGAGAGAGAGAGAGAGAGAGAGAGATTTGATTTGGTGTATTAGTGCTCTTGTTGCTGATATTACTACTGTTACTACTACTGCTACTACTACTACTACTACTACTACTACTACTACTACTACTACTACTACTGCTACTACTGCGTGTACTGCTTCTACTACTATTACTACTACTACTACTACTACTACTACTACTACTACTACTACTACTACTACTACTACTACTACTACTACTGCTGCTGCTGCTTCTACTACTGCAACTACTATTACCATCACATGTACAACTAGCATGGCCACCCACCTCCTCCTTTTCCTTCACCACACCACCACCACTACCACTGCTAATGTCACAGCCAGCACCACCGCGTCCCCGCTGCCCGATGGCCGTGCAATGGGCAGCGACGCGAGAACGTTCCCACTCATAATATTCCGGACTGTGTATTTGAAAACTTTTATTCTTTATGGCTCTCCGTCCAGGGGGGTGTTTCCCTCCTACTCTTTTTGCGCCCTTGACCTGCTTCCTATTGGCTCCTGCAAAAAAGGGCAGTCATCGAACCCTACCCACCCCCTTTCGATGCAAGCCAGTGAACCAATAAACGAATGAACCAGTTAACTAGTGAAGCAGCGAACCGGCGAGGCGTACGATCACCGGCCTGTCGACACGAGTACGGTTGTGATTTAATGCGTCAGCTTGTTGACCGTTTGATGTTATAACGTGTCACCATTGCAATGGCCGCCTTTTTATACTTTGTAATTATTGATATTGATGGTTTGTAATGCTCGCTTGATGGTGATGGCGGTGATGAGTGTGTGCTTCTGCTGCTGCAAATGCTGATGGTAAGAGAGAGTGAGAGGGAAGAGTACTGAGAGCTCTTGATGGCTTGACTGCCGTAGTTTTCCTCGTCTCTTATTTTGTGATGGCTGTGGTGAGTGTGTGTGTGTGTGTGTGTGTGTGTGTGTGTGTGTTGCTTCGAATACTGAGGGGAAGAGAGAGTGAGAGATGAGAGGTCTGAATCCTTTGGCTGCTGTACTTGTTTATTTATTTACTTATCTTTTTCTTTTTTTGGTCTTACTGCTGGTTTATGGTGGAAGTCTACAGTATAGTTTCGAGAGACAGGCGTTACTGACAGATAGGAAGAGATGGAGTGTTTCAATTCTTTCGCTGTCTCTAGTCTTATTTTATGCTTCGTAAAACCATGCACATTATTCTCTTTTTTTTTCTTTATCTTCGCGTGTTAAGAAGAGTTATCAATAGCAAAATAAATAAAAATAAACACTAAGTTATATTACTTAAAATAAATAAAATGAAAATAAATAAACGACAGCTACAAAAAAAAAAAAAATCACGTCTTTTCAACTTGTGTACCTCAAACGAGTCAAAGAAAGAAAGAGTTCAGTTCGTGGGAGGGGCGAAAAATAAAAAAAAAAAAAGCACGCAGAGTTCCGGAGTTTAAGAGTTTTCCTGGTACTCAAATAACAAACTGTTATTAAACAAATAAAAATTGTGGTCATTAGCAGTTACGTCATTAGCATTTAAAAAGTTTCACCCTTTGACTGGCAATTGGTACATCTTTCCCTAGTTATCAATCACTGGGACATCTTGACTTGTTCTGCAGCCACATCCAATCTTTCAACTGCAACGAAATTGCAAAATATATTATTTTCATTGCTATCTTTATTTATTTATTTATCTATTTATTTATTTATTTATTTATTTTTTTTGTAGATGCTTATAAAGACTTCACGCTGCTAATTGTTTCGTGTCGCAGTGAAAGTGTTAAGAAGACTAATCTAAATGTACTGGAGCTTACGACAATGTAGCGAAAGTGCGACAGTAAAAATAGGTTTTCCCTGTAATCTAATGTACTGGAGCTTATGACAATGTAGCAAATGCGTGACAATAGGAAACGTTTGCTGAGTATTCGCTATGAGATTATGAACTCCGGTTAGCGAGAACAGAATCTGCCGGTGGCGATCTTTATTTAACCTGTAGTGCATGTCGCAGACTCACGTGCCCGGATGCTCGACCTTTGCTTGGTATATACAGAAGCACTGACATTCAAGAGACACCACTGAGAACCATCTATAAATACTAACTTCAGAATGACTGGGGTTCATCTTAAGCGTTGTGTCTCCTCTTTGATACTTCTACGAAACTTAGTGGAAGTTGTTAGTAGAGTCAGCGGTGTGTTCTAGGTTAGGTTAGGTTAGGTTAGGTTAGGTTAGGTTAGTACATGATTCTAGCGGTCGTTTCGTACATATTAACATTTCGGGGTCTCATTTCTTTTATTTGTAAGAGGTTAGAGTGTAAGTAATTAGGAGACTCATTGTGTTCATGATTCTAGTGATAGTTAACGATAATTCTTCTGTATTCTGAATAGGAAGGGTATCCATGAAGACCGGAATACCCTCCGTAGCCTTTGAAAAATCCCAGTGACAACCTGGAATGTTCGCGAATGAGGCTTAGAAAACGATGGAAATATGAAACTGCCTATGGAAAATTGTCGCAGTTTAGTTTCAATTAATGTAAAATCAAAATAACGAAGTCTCTCGTGGATGCGACACGTGAAAAGAGAAAATAAACAGTGTTGCAGAAAGGACTGAGAATATTATGCACTACAAAACGTGTGTAACTAGCTATAGAAAATTCTCGCAGTTTAGTTTCAATCAGTGTGCATTCAAACTAACACTCACCTGGACGCGACGTGTAAAAAGGGAAAATGAACAGTGTTGCAGAAAGGGCTCAGAATATTATACACTACAAAACTTGTATGTATGTAAGTGTAGCACGCGGCGGTGTGACTGACTAGATCTCGGAAGAGCTGTAGGGCAGGCGGCGGATAGGTGTGTATCACGTTATGCTTAGATAATTGTTGACTTGTTTGTTATTTGTACGTGAATTTATCATAGAAAAAAGTGACTTGCTGCATTTCCATAAGGCTGTAATTATGTCGTCCATTGAACAGCGCTCATTATTCGAGGAAATGTTGATTTGTTCCGTAATGGTGCTTAATTGAACGCAAATTTGCCATCGTTACTGTTGTCATTGTGTTTATTATTGTTATTATTATTATTTTATTATTATTATTATTATAAGTAGTAGTAGTAGTAGTCGTAGTAGTAGTAGTAGTAGTATCATTATTATTATGTATTGTTGCAAGTAGCAGTAGTATTAGAAGTAATAGTAACAAAAGTAATAGTAGTAGTGGTAGTAGTAATAGAAGTAGTAGCAGAAACAGTAAGAGAAGGAATGGCAGCAGCGGCACTCACCAAGGCAATACAGCAGTTTTTCGAGGAATGGTAATAGAAAAAGAGACGAAACGAGATTTCACTTCCGCGCCCCATGATACTGACGAGTTATTGAATTAGCTTGAATTTGCATATATGTGTAGACTCCATCATATAGGTGGTGGTGGTGGTGGTGGTGGTGGTGGTGGTGGTGATGGTGATGGTGGTGGAAAGTATGCATGGTAAACTGAGATACAGAAAATGGTTGAAGTCCTTCATTTTCAAATTCAACGGAGACACAAGCAAATTTAAAGTAATGTCCGTAACATCCTTTTTTTCCTGTTTTTCCTGCGTTTTTCTCTCTTTTCTCTCTCCTCTGTGCTTGTTTGAAGGGAGCAGCTCATTGTCCTCCTCCTTTCTCTTTTTGTTGATGTTTTGCTCCCCCGTGGCAGGCGTTTGAAGGCTTAAAACATTTCTCCGTGCGGCGAGGAGCGTCTCTTTAAACTCCCGCGGGATTATTCCCCTGCGGCACGCCACCTCCCTCCTCCCGCCGCCTTCCATGCTCCGCCGCCTCCCTCCACCTCCCTCCTCCAGCCGCCTCCCTCCACCCCACTCCTCTGTGTGCCGTCCTCTGTTGCTCTGTCCATCTCTCCCACGTGTGTTGTGTCCCCAGAGCCTTTGGTAATGCTTTCTTGCTTTATGTTTGCTTTTTAAGGTAATTCATCATAGTCGTCGTCATCATCATCGTCACACATCATCATCGTCACCATCGTCGTGTACAGTGTGTTTGGTGTTTGATTCAAGTGTTCTTCAAATAAATGAGGGAAGATAGACAAGACCAGATGAATAAGAAGATAGGTCAGACGAGGTACGTGAGACTGAGATAAGACAAGATAGATGAGACAAGATAGATAAGACAGGATAAATAAGACAAGAGATAAGATGAGATAAGTGAGATAAAGATTAGACAAATGAAACAAGACAGATGAGATAAATGAGGCAAGATAGATAACACAAGATAAATGCATACAGTATACGTAGATAAGACAAGATAAAAGAGAATAATATAAGCGAGACTAGACCAGATGAGCAAGAGAAATGAGATACCACAAGATAAATGAAGAGAGATAAATGAGACGAAATGGGCAAGATAATGTAGACACACTGAGATAAAATTAAGGAAACGAAGTAAGTGAGACGAGAAGTAAAAAGCAGGAGAGGTGTGAGTGTGTGTGTGTGTGTGTGTGTGTGTGTGTGTGTGTGTGTGTGTGTGTGTGTGTTTATCTATAGCGTGGTGGTGGTGGTGGTTGTGTTGGTGTTGATGATAAGTGTGATTGTAACGGACGGCATGGAATCGAGAAAAGACTAAAAATGAAAGGAGAAAAGACCGATAGATAGATAGACAGATAGATAGATGGATGACAGTTTTTCATGACGCGGTGTTGCTGATTGGTGATTGGTGGCGATTGGTGGTGATTGTAACCTCTGACGTATAGGAAATCAAAGGAAAGTGAAAGGGAACACCTGTGAATAGAAAAATAGAAAGAAAAAAAAGAAATATTGGTGGTCATGTGAATTGTATGCACCTCTCCCCCTGTCACTTTGTACTCAGCTGTTCGGTGTACTGCATCTATCTATCTGTCTGTGCTGTCTGTGTATATATTTTTTGAAAGGTTTCTCGTGGACCGTGAGTGTTTGACTTTGGGACCCACCTGCTATTTTAGGGGAAGGGAAACTCCGATATTCCTAAAAAAAAAAAAAAAAAAAAGGAAAGGTAAATATGCTGCATGGTGGAAAAAGTAACTGCCACATACGAAGCAAACCTTATGAGTGAAAGGAAATAAAAATGTGTGGAGTTCATACAAGCGAGTAGTGAAAAAAAAAAATACATAAAAGGGTGTAGATAAATTTGTCTGATTTTATAGTGTGGTGATCCTTTATTTTTTAGTCTCTTTCTTTCTCTACTTGTATAATGAAGAACACACACATAAAATACTTACAATTAACGTAACTGAATACTGACCAATAGAAACGAGAATGTTGTAAAAAATTCATAGAAATAAAACCCCTTTGATTTTCAGGCATAATTTTTTTTTTCACTGATCTTTGGCTATTTGCGCACACGAGAACACACACACACACACACACACACACACACACACACGGGGAGGAAATGTTCGGTAAATGTTTAGCTTAATGTCGTAAGGTGACTGTCATATTTACCTTGCAAATCTCGTCCCACGCTGGGGTGCAAATGCTGGGTAGGCAGATGCGGGGCGGCCAAGAGGCGGGGCGGGGCAGGAGGGGCGGTGGGGGTCGAGGATGCGGAGGTAAAAGATGAGCGGAACGTGAAGATACTAAAAAGAATCACGGGAAAGGAGGAAGGAAGCTGGGAATAAGAGCAGGGGGGAGGAGGAGGAGGAGGAGGAGGGAGAGGGAGAGGAGGAGGAAGAAAAAAGAGGAAGAGGTGGTTGAAGAAAGGAACGCGAAAATATTGCAAAGACTTATTGTGTGGGAGAAAGAGCAAGAGAGAGAGAGAGAGAGAGAGAGAGAGAGAGAGAGAGAGAGAGAGAGAGAGAGAGAGAGAGAGAGAGAGAGAGAGAGAGAGAGAGAGAGGTTGCAATCATGGTTGATTTAAATATTCCCCACTTCGTGCACGCGCGTTCATGTGTGTGTGTGTGTGTGTGTGTGTGTGTGTGTGTGTGTGTGTGTGTGTGTGTGTGTTTCAAAGAGTTAAATTTCATATTTCCCCTTCCAGTATTAACATGCTAGGAAGGCATGGTGAGAAAGAAACACACACACACACACACACACACATACACACACACACACACACACACACACACACACACACACACACACACACACACACACACACACACACACACACACACACACACACACACACGAGCGCAACACGAGTGAGGGAGGGCGGGAGGGGGGAAGAAAAAAAAGGGAGGAGAAGAGAAGGAAGGAAGTGAATAGAAAAGACTGCCTGGGTGAAGACACATCCAGATGACTAATTGGACAGGTGATGCTGCCTCGTGAAAGGATAGGGAAGCCACAACAGTGACCTGAAGCTGATTACCTTCTTGCCTGCGTGGTGGTGGCGGCGGTGATGGTGGTGGCGGTGGTGGTAATGGTGATGTTGCGTGCATGTGTGTCTTGTACGAGAGAGGAAGGTGAGAAAAGAGAAAGGAGGAAGGTAAAGGAAATTGAAAGAGAAAGAGTATCTGAGGAAAAGAGTATGAGAGAGAGAGAGAGAGAGAGAGAGAGAGAGAGAGAGGGAGGCGTGTGTACCCTTCCATCACTGAGACACAAAACTCTGACAACATTCCTCGTCGCTATTTAATATGAAATGTTAAGGCGGCGTAAATAAAACGAAGACATTTTTATCCACATTTTCTTTACGGTCAGCCGATGCGCGTCAATACGAGTGAGGATTTTAACCTTTTTTTATTTATTTATTTATTTTTTTATACGTAAAGTCGATCAGTATGATTTTCTGTTGCATCCTGGTCGTTATCAATGATTTCTTCAGTGTTGCTTTAAATTGACTGATTTTACACTTTGTGATGTGAAATTCTTGCAATGCAGTTCGTACTTAGTGAATTTCTATTACGCCACAGTGAATGTCCGTTGAACTAAGTATGGATTTCGGATAATTTCTCCGATGCAATGTACTTTGTTGAGGAAGTTTACATTATGAACTCGAATAACTTCAGCCTGGCCGTGGCGTTGCTCCAGGAAGTGCTCTCGTCTCCGCGGTAATGTTGTCTTTTACTCCGCAGCGGTTTTTGTGACCACTCCGCTCCTTGTTCCTTAGGTCTGAGCCGCTTGTGTATCTCATCATTCCATTTGTGGCTGTTAAGTAATGGTTAATAAATAAATAATCTTTTTTCTTACTCTTTTACGATTTAAACCCTCGAGAAAGTTTCCTAGAACCAGGGATTGGCAAAGATTCCGTGAAATGCAGCAAGGAGCATTCACGCTCATTTTCTTGTCCTCCATCAAGTTTTTCTTTGGCGCCATTGCTATTAGCTGCCGGTGGTTTATTTTCGTCATTCCCGCTGAGTTATTTATCGCTCATTTGAGATAGCCAAGGAAGCTACGCAGGGAGCAGTGTGAGGCCTCGAGACGGGGACTAAACAAAGGCCAAATGCAGAGACAGACGCGGGGAAGACGAAACAGACAAGTGTGGAATGTGGCTTTTAAGTTGCGTGTGGTATTTCGTGAGACGTAAAAAAGAAGAAAAAAAGTTAAGTAAATATGTAGACAGATGAAGATAGATAAATAAAAAGACAGACAAGCATGGCGTTTCATGACAGACGAAAAGGGAGACAAAGAAAGCGATAGACAGAAAAAAAAAACGTACAAACATCAGAAGCAGTGCTGAGGTGTAGATAGACTCACATGCAAGGATAAAGAGAGAAAGATATATGCTTAATAGACACAAAGACTAAATAAACACACGCACAGCTAGAGGGAAGGCAGTAAAGAGGTGTTTGAAAATTGCTCCGTTGTTTAAAAGTTGTTGTTAATTAACTTTGAAAGGTCAATCAGGCTGGAAAATGTGATACACTTCGATACAGAACGAAACTGCCCACGTACAAATTTCAGTCACTTTTCCAAAACTCGATTACACTTGCATTTTTCAAAGTAATATTTCAAATGTCTATAAATACTGCCAGATATGAAATAAATAGTCCTTTAGCTTTACGTTCTCCCATATTCTCTTCCATCATTCCATTACACTATCCAACACTGTGTCTCGTATTCCCATAGTCTTCTGAAGTCTCCTCTTTATAGATAAGGTTAATTTTAGTCTCTCTCTCTCTCTCTCTCTCTCTCTCTCTCTCTCTCTCTCTCTCTCTCTCTTGTCTCCATCCGTCATTCTGTTTCATTCTTCTTTAGTTTCCCTTCCATCTTCTACCTTTGCTTCATTTCCGTTCCTCCTTCCGCTCGGTTCCTCTATTTCCCTTCCCTCCCTCCCTCCCTCCCTCCCTCCACTACTCTTTCCTTCGTTTTCCTCCCTCCTTTCCTTCTTTCTTCCATCTTTTGTCCCTCTCCCTTCTTCCCTCCTTTTATCTTTTATTTCCCTCTTTCCTTCCCTGTTCCTTTTCTTTCTCTTAGTATTTTCTTCCCATTCGTCCACATCCTTCCCTATCTCCGTTCTTCCCCTTCCTTCTCTTCCCTACCTTTCTCCTCAGTACTTGTCTCCT
Source organism: Scylla paramamosain (assembly GCF_035594125.1). Taxonomy (NCBI): domain Eukaryota; kingdom Metazoa; phylum Arthropoda; class Malacostraca; order Decapoda; family Portunidae; genus Scylla; species Scylla paramamosain. The sequence continues at coordinate 14,856,552 of NC_087185.1, forward strand.
TCTCTCCATCCATTCCATCCTTCTCTCTCTTCCTCCTTCCCCTACCCTTTTCTTCCTCCTCTTTTTTCATCTTATTCTCTCTTCCTTCTTCACATTCCTCCATCCTTACCTCTCCCCTCTTTCTTCTTTTCTCCTCTCTTCCCTCCTTTTCTCTCTCTCTTCCTCACATACCTCCATCCTTCCCTCTCCCCTTCCTTCCCTACCTCTTTCTTTTTTCCTCACCTCTTCCTCTCTCCCTCCTTCCTCTTCCTCTTTATTAATTTCTTCCTGCACTTTTCCCTCTTTCTCTTTCATCCATCCTTCCTTCGTCATTTCATTCCTCTTCCTCTCTCTTTCCTTCACTCTCCCATACTTCCATTCTTCCCTCTCTGTTCCTCCTTCCCCATTTCTTTCTTCCATCCTCCCCTCTTCCCCTCCCTTCCCTCCTGCCCGTCCAGAAACACCCTCATTCAATCAGTATTCGCTTCTCTGTGGGTCTGTATTTGTAGATCATAAGGAGCCGCTCATGCTTAAAATGAAATGAGAGTCAACTGGGTGGTGGCTCAAGGGACTGCCAATAATGACGCCGCGGTTCGGATCCCTCAAGCCATTCCCAAACGCGAAAAAAGGAATATTTGATAGAAAATTTACATCTTTTTTCAATGGCAATTCTGACTTATACCGCGTGCGTTCATATGTGAAATACCTCTCTCTCTCTCTCTCTCTCTCTCTCTCTCTCTCTCTCTCTCTCTCTCTCTCTCTCTCTCTCTCTGTGTGTGTGTGTGTGTGTGTGTAGGCAGGCTTCGTATATTTTAGAAGTGGTTGCCTTCAAAACTCTCCGCCTGAAAAGCATTTTAATACCTCACTTCTTTACTTCCTCTTCCCTCTGGTCCCCGTTCATCCTGAGTCCGTTGCTTTGCTCTCTTTCCGCTCGCTGAAAGGAGAGAAGGAAAGACGAATGGCGCTGAAAAGGGAAACAAAAGCTAGAAAGGAAGAGAAGGGAGGAAGTGGTGGGAGAAAGATTAGGGTAGTTAGAAAAAGGAAGATAAGAGCGAGGGAAAGGATGGCGACGAATAGGAAGAATAATAGAGGAAATAATAGATAAATTGGGTCTTGCCTCGTGGAAAAGACTGAAGGGAGAGGATAGAAAGTGATGAGAGAAAGATTAGGAAAGTTGAAAAGGAGGATAAAAGTAGGAGGAGGATGGTACCAAAAATAATAAAAAAAGACAAGGAGACAGAACGAAGAAATAGGGAATTAGGAAAATGAGAAAGGAGGAGGAAGAAAGCCGAAATGATGAAAAAGTTATATTAGTAGAGTTAAAAAGATGATGCATGGAAGAGACTTGTAACGAAAGAGAATGGATAAAAAGAGGATAAAAAGGTGGTGAAGGAGGAAAGAAAAAGGAAAATGAAGAAAAATAAGATTAGTAAAGATGAAAAGGAAAAGGAGAGCAAAGAGAATGGTAACGAAAGAAAACTAAAAAAAAAGAATAATAAAGGCATTGGAGGAAATTATAGAAAGAAAAAATAGAAGGAAGGAAGTTATGAAAGAAGCATTAGGATGAATAAGTAAAACGAAAGAGAGAAGCAAGAAAGAGAACGGTAACGAAAGAAAAATAAGAAATGACGAGAAGAAAGAATACAATATAAAATCGCAGTGAGGAAAAGAATGGAAAAGGAACTCATGGAAGATAAATTAGATAAACGAAGAGAAAGAGAGAACATGGTAACGAAAGAAAAATGGGGTAAAGAATAAAGAAATAGAGAATTGTGAGGAAGAAAAAAAAAATTATTGTGGAAGTGAAAAAGAATAACCAATAACAGCAAGCAAACAAAGACAACAGGAAGAATTAATATTTGAAAACCTTGAAACGCTCACCAGAAATCATAGAAGGTTTCTGAAGCCACAAACACTGAAGCTATCTCGTCCCTGGCCTGTCCTCGCTCTCGCCCACCTAGTCTTTGTTTTCTCTTCCTCACTCTTGCTCTTGTTCTCGTACTCGTGTTTTTTGTCCTTTGTTCGTGTTCTGGTCTTAATTTTGGTTCTCGTCCTCTACTTAGTCCACACTCCTGATCTCGTACTCGTTATCTTTAATTTTCCTCGTCTTTTTTTTTTTTTCATTATCACCTCACTTGTTCTTGATCTTGTACTTGTCCTTGCTCTCACTCTTGTCTTCGTCCTCTTTCTCTTATCCCCGTTCACACTCTCTTATCTTTATCCTTGCTCTTTGTCTTCCTTATTCTCACCTCAGTTGTCCTCTTTCTCGTTCTCAATCTTGTTTTCGCCCTCTTTCTCTTCTCGTCCACATTCTCTTCTCTTATTTTTGCTCTTATCCTCTCTCTCTCTCCTTCGTCCTCGCTCCCTCGCTGCCCATTAACTAGGCATAGGATACGAGGATACGAGACCCTTCCTTGCTCTCCTGACGCTGTTTCCTCGAAGGAGTCTCGAGTCTTATTCGTAAGAGACCACAAGGCGATGAAGTTAACAAAGGGAGATCATTGATTATCCAAGGACCTTTGATATTTCAGGAGGGAGGGAGGGAGGGAGAGGAGATAAAGGAGGGAAGGAGATAAAGGAGGGACTGGGGGATATTAAGGAGCAGGGAGGAGGAGGAATGCAGTTTGTTAAGGCGCTTGTGGTGCTCATGTGGTAGGGAGTTACAAGTGAGTCAGTATTCTCGTTTGTGTTATCATTACCACCTCGCTGTGTCCCTTGCCTTCATTAATGGCAGGCAATGAATCCGCGAAAGAGGCCCTTATGTTTTTGTCTTAGTGTTTAAGTCCTCTTCTTTGTTTATTTCTGTTTTTATTGTCACTGTTTAATCTTCTTCGTCTTCTCTTGTAATTTTATTTAAGTTTCCCGTTTGTGCTTTTGTTCCGTTTTCTTCTCTTTTTTTCTTAGTTTCTGTTATTATTATTATTATTATTATTATTATTATTATTATTATTATTATTATTATTATTATTATTGTATCCAACCTTCTACTTCATCTTGCATTACCGTTTTATTATAGTCTCCCGTTGGTGGTTTTGTTTCGTTTTCTTTTCTCTCTCTTTTCTTAGTTTATATGTTATCACTACTGTATTCAACCTTCTGTTTCATCTTGCATTACTGTTTTATTTAAGTTTCCTGTTTTAATTTCGTTTCCTTTTCTTCTCTCGCTTTTCCTGCTCTGTTTCTTGATTTCCCATTCCTTCTCTTTGTAATGTATATTATCTTTTTCTCTTCATTTTATTCTATCTTCCATCTCATCTTTTATTCCCGTCGACTTGAATTTCTTACCCCTTTCTGTTATTTCCGTCCTTTTTTTATTTCTTTAGCTTAGTTTGTTTATTTTTCCTTTCTCTCTTTCGTTTACGTGTATTAATTGATCCCATTCTCCTTTTCACTTTTTTTTCTCATTGAATTTGGACTTTTCTTCTTTTTCTACCTTTTCTTACCGGTCTTTCATTCCTCCTTCCCTTCGTCCTTCATTCTGTATCATTATCATCCGTATTTTCATGCATTCCTCCACTTATCTATTTCCATCTATTTAAGTCCTCTTCTTTGTTTATTTCTATGTTTTTATTGTCACTGGTATTACTGTGTTTGACCTTCATCGTTTTCCGTTGTCATTTTATTTAAGTTTCCCGTTTGTGCTTGTGTTTCGTTTTCTTCTCTTTTGTTTTCTTAGTTTGTGTTAATATTAGTGTTAGTATTCTTCATTTCCTCTCCTTTCTTTTTTATATTTCTCTTTTTATGTGAGAGTACTGGCTTAGGCCGACAAAAAGGAAGAAAAAAAGATAAAAAGAATATGTCTACCGAAGTGCCAGTCCCTATAGAGGGTAACCAAATGGATTTTACAGAGTTGGAGTCTTGAAATCACCTTATATATGGAAGAAGGCAGGGAGTTCCAAAGTTTACGAGAAAAAGGGGATGGAAGATTCATATCCTCTCTCCCATTGGCCGTTTTCTTTCCATATGAATCATTATCAAGTTAATATCAAGTTTTATCTTTCATTTCATCTTCATTACCATCATTTCCTCTCTCTCTCTCTCTCTCTCTCTCTCTCTCTCTCTCTCTCTCTCTCTCTCTCTCTCTCTCTCTATCTATCTATCTATCTCTCTCTCTCTCTCTCTCTCTCTCTCTCTCTCTCGTTTCCCTTCCCCATTTCTTCTTATGCTCTTTTTTTATATCTTTTTTTTTTCTCAACACTTCCCCCTTCCCTTATTCCCTTCACCTTCCTTCCCCCGCTCCCTTCATCCCTCCTTCCTGTGTATTAATACCACCTGTGCTCTATTATTACAGGTAAGGGGGCGTCCTGTGGTGCCAGTGCGTGATCCTCCGCCACCTGTCTCCTCCCTACTGAGTTTCCGATATCCGAGTCTCTTGTAGGATCACCTGTCTCTGATGTCAGTTTATCCTCCCATCAGGTGGCGTCCCGCAGGTAAAGTCCCGCTTATTTCATATCTCTGGGTTCGTATGTGAGAAGTTTTTTTGTGTTATGTTGTTTGTTGTGGTTCTGTTTCTGTTGGTGGTGTTTTTTTTTTTTTACCGTTTTCTTTAGTTTATTTTTATTTTTTTTATTGTGGAATGGTTTGTGTGCTTTTTTAGTCTTTATAGAGTAATAGACTGTTTTTTTTTTTTTTTTTATCGGTGTTGTGGTTATACTTATTGTTGTTTGTTTGCGTTAACTACTACTACTACTACTACTACATTCTATTCCTACTACTATACATGTCACACCAAACACCACCACCACCACCACCACCACCATCACCACTCGTCCACCTTCCAGCTGTGTTTCTTCCCCTCCATCTCTTTTCCCCTTTAAGGTACGCGTACGGTTAACCTTCCCCTCTCGTCCTCAGCCTTCCTTCCTTCTTCCTGTGTTATTTGTGCCGGGGGGGGGGAAGGGTCTGGGGACGGGGCGTGGCGGGCCGGGGCGGGGCAGAATATTATTTATGGAGAAGGTAAACAAGTGAAGCATACTGTATCTTTCTCTCAGGCCAGACAGACAGACAGATAGACAGGCAGACAGACAGATGCAAGTGTCCCAAAGTCCAGTTCTCTTCTCCTCCTCCTCCTCCTCCTCCTCCTCCTCTTCCCTAACAATCCTTACAAAGTTCATTCGTTGGGGAGGAAAAAGT
>NC_087185.1:14866663-14874163 GCF_035594125.1 Scylla paramamosain
GACAGAGACTCAGACAAATAACAGGCGGAAGCACAGAGACAGGTAACAGATAAACAGAAGTTGACAGAAACCTAACGAGAGAGCGATAGAGACAAAAGATGACGGAGAGACAAAAAAGAAGATAACAAACAGGAACAGTTAACATGAACAAAAGTTGAAAAAGAGAAAGAAACGGAAGGTGACAGACGGAAACAAACAGATGACAGGCAGAGACAGAAGGAAAGAGGGAGACACAGAAGAGACAAATATTTCCTATCCTTTCTTCTCTCTCTTTTATCATTATTATATTATTACTTATCCCACCAGACCCCTCACCACTAAAGGAGCAGAAAAAAAAAAGTTTTCCTCCTTAAGCTCCCTTTTCCTTTCAGTTTCCCCCTCGAGGGACGCCTGAGCGATGGAAACTTGAACCATTAATATTAGGAAATTCCATCCGATTTCCAAAGTTACTTCAGCCGGAATTGGGTCATTCTTGTTCCCGCTAACGATGTAACGGAGGTCTCCAGAGGTCGCTGCGGGAATTGGGGAGCACTGGGGGGGTGTCGGGGGTGAAAGGGGGGGTGGGGGAGGTGTGGTTAAAAGGATGAAAGGTCTGTGTGGTGATTGTGGTTGTGATTTTGGTGATGTTGGTGATTAGGTGGTGATGGTGGTGGGTTTGTGTCAATGTTGGTGGCTTAGAGAGAGAGAGAGAGAGAGAGAGAGAGAGAGAGAGTAAAGCTGAGGTGAGGAAGGAACGGAAAGGTAGGAAAGAGAGACGAATATATAAGAATCATGAGAAAACTTAACTTAACACAGGGAAGGAATCGAGTCATGCCTTTCCTTCTGACTGAAACCATCATTCGCAAACTAGGTAGGGGGAAGGAGGGTGAAGGGAAGGGGAGGAGAGGCAGGTAGACAGAGACAAGATGAAAGGAAGAAGTGATGGGAAGAAAGGAAGGAATGGGATGGAAATGTGTTGTTGAGGGAATGGGATTGACCTTGATGAGAAAGTGAGAAATGGAATATCAGTGTAGGACGTCTTGGTTAAAAGATTTGTGAGGGAGAGAGAGAGAGAGAGAGAGAGAGAGAGAGAGAGAGAGAGAGAGAGAGAGAGAGAGAGAGAGAGAGAGAGAGAGAATGTTTGGAACGTAAAGGACATGAAAGAGACGGAGTTTTGTGAAGTTAATAAGGAAACACACACACACACACACACACACACACACACACACACACACACACACACACTCTCTCTCTCTCTCTCTCTCTCTCTCTCTCTCTCTCGCTGACGACCTGCCAACCAACTAAGCCAATAATTTCATGGACTCATAAAATAAATCAGGTTGCGTCATTGTACAAGTTTTATTGCATTACCTGCCTGTGCGGATAAATTTCGATCTGTTTTTTTCCTTGTTAGTGTTTTAAAAATAGGCGAGTGTCATCTCGTGCATTGATTAGCTATAAAGATAAAAACCGTCGCGTGGTTTATCTCAATCATCAGAAGTGGGGCGCTATTGAAGAAGAAAAATATAATCGTAAGACAATATTTTATGATCTTGAAAGGGAGTTCAAATGCAAGCTTCTCTTTTTTTTCCGCATTACACAAGAGCACTTCACACATTAGCGCGATAAGTCTGCAGCGACACCAGAAGTGGGCGGCGTTGAAGGAAATGTAAATCTTACTTTATTTTTGTGTCTTGAAAAGAGATTATGATGAAAAGCTTTCTGTCCTTCACACATTCATGTTAATAAATCACCAGGAATATTAGGAATTATACGCTAGTGAAAAAGAAAAAGGAAAAAAAGAACAGCTTTTATTTAATCTCTAGTCTTGCAAGGATAGTGTAATGCAAGCTTTTATTTCATATTAATCGGGATCACTTGACACATTCCCAGTAACAGATCGCCAGCAGCATTACGCAGAACTCTAAAAACAAGTGAAGGGAAAAGAAAAAAAATCTTAACAATGTAGTCTGGTCTTGAAAGATTGTTGTCATTTCTTATTCCACATTTCCTGAGACCGCTTCACACATTCGCTTCAATCAATAAATCATCAACATAATAAAGAAAGAAAATTCATGACAAAAAGAAAGATAAATGAAGAAAAAAGTCAATGTGTTCTGGTCTTGAAAGAATGTTGTAGTGCAAATTATTATTCCACATTTCCTAAGATCACCTCACTCATTCACTTTCATTAATAAATCAACATTAAAACAGATACACACCAAGAAAAAAATATATATATAACATCAATTTCTATTCCAACACATTCCAACACAAGCTTTTCTTCCCTTCACATTAGTCGCATTACCAAGGAACACTTGACACACTGACGCCACTGATCACATACCCATGACAACCTTGAAGTATTCCCACACTTACGCACTTTTCACCAACACTCAGAACTTGCAGCGGCGATTAAAACGAATCACTGTGAGGGACTTGATGCATTGGGGGCGTGGGGAGTGTGCAGTAAGCCCCATTCGTGCAACTTATCGGAAATGCATAACTCCACTACGCTGATGAATGGCCCAAAAAACACCCAAATGAGTCCCCCCATAAAGTAGTGAAATTCGCGCGTGCACTCGACGGCTTGACGCGGCAAAATGACCCTCCTGGCCGCTGGGAAACTGATACATTGCCGCTGCTCAGGACTACTAATGGCACCTGGCGTTACTGCGACACAGGTAGGGGATCCAGGTGACGCAGGTGATGGCCTTCCACCCCCTCGTCACACTCGTCAGTCGTTATCTTCTTCGTTATCCTCTTCGTTATCTTCATCCAAGTGGCTTTCCTGTTCTCGTCTCTTTGGTTTGGTTGTTTTTCTCTTCTTTTTTTTTATTTCGGTTTCTTTCTTGTCTGTTTCTCCCTTGGTTTCTCTTCGTTCTCTCATTGTCTCTTGCCTTCTCTCTTTCGTTGCGTCTTGGTCTTGGATTCTGTTTTTTTCTTTCTTTTATTTTCTTCTTTTCTTTCATTCCTTCTTGTCTTTTCTTTCATTCTCGTTCATTCCCTTTCGTTTTTGGTTTTCTCTTCTCTCTTTTATTCCCTTTTGGCTTTTCTCTCTTCCATTCCTTCTTGGTTTCCTTTTATTTACTTTTTGTTCCTCTTCTCAGCCTTTCATGCCACCTGTCTCTTCCTTCGCCCAGAGCATGAGGTTAGATTAGCTCTTCTCCTGCTGCCAGTTTGTGAGTGTTCTTACTTGGCATTGAAAACCAGCACTCTTCATTTACGTTCATTCTGTTACGCGTGTTTTATCTTATTTTCAAGACACTTCTCAAATTGTGGATTGTTTGGCTCAATTGTTTAGGGACTGGAATCTTCTGTGGCCTTTTTTATGCCTTTTTGTAGTCCTTGGCCAGTGTCGTTGTTATTATAAAAGAAGAAAAAAAGCGTTTGGATTAAAAAAAAAATAAGTGACAGCATTTATGTACACTTGCTCAAAAAAGTATCGGTGCATACTTTAGGCCAAACATTTTGAGAAGAGTGATGATAAATATTGGGAAAGGAGAGTGCTGAGATGCCAACGTTGATATAAAGATATATTGACGGTTTTGTTCCGCACGTTTCGAATCTGTATATAGAAGCACCCATGTATTGATCCTTTTCATCATGGCTGCGTACTCTAAATATAATACTACGGTCAATTCGCGTAGAGAGACAAATAGAGACACTTGCTGATAAGTAAAATAGAAAGAAAAAAATAGAAAGAAGCCTCGTGAGGTGAGAATGTCGTACTGAGTGAAAGACAACACCTAACAAAATCCATTCGGGTCTTGACTTAGTTGGTAACGAGTAAGCATGAGTGTTTAAACCTTTTACAGCTGTGGTCGCCCTCCGTTAACCTCCTTAGCACTGTAAGAACTGTTTGCATAGAGGCGCAGGAGAGAAAAAAGAGAAGATTGCAGGTTAATTTTGTCTTTTTACAGTACAGAAATATTTGCGACAGCTTAGCATAAAAATAGTGCCTGAAAAGTTGTAGATAATGAAGGGAAGGTTTTCGTCCAGCATTGAAAGGGTTTGTCCACGGTTCTGTTTCCTGTCAACGTGTCCCTTATGGCCAGTGGGTCTCAGCTTCATATCAATTACCTGGTGTGCTTCCATGGTTCTCCACAGCTGGGCGTGACACAATTAAACACGTGCTAATTGTAATGTTTCCTCACTAGATACTGTACTTGCAGGCTGAATTCATACCTGATTGTGAATATAACACTTACTCAGAATGCGGGAAAAAGGTATATTGTCTCGTTTTTTTTTATTTATTCCTGTCTGTGGCGTGTTTTGTCTTCCGGAAAAGGTAATATTAGTTTCTGTCAATATGTGCAGCAAGCGATATGGTAGTTATTCACGACAGAGAAAAGGTAAATTGTACAGTTTTAGCATTATTTTTTCCTGCCTGTGGTGTGTTTTATCTTCGGGAAAAGGTAATATCAGGTTTGTGCCAATTTGTGCTGGTAGGAATGACAGTGGAGATCTGGTGTGTGTTGTAAAGGTCACCAGTGTGTTGCCATCGCACGCGGAACTCTACTCCTCTCAGGTCACCGCTGGCTGTCAGGTGTCTGTCTTTAGGTACGCTCGTTGCTGTCCGTAGAAACACTGGTTGTATTGATTTTTTATTTATTTTTTATTATTATGTAAGAGGGGCACTGGCCAACGGGAACAAAAAAGTGCGAAAAAAGTCCCACTGAGAATGTCAGACCCACATATGTCGTGACCAAAATAGAAAAAAAAAAAGAATAGAAGTATGAATTAAAGAGAAAAACAAAACAAGAGAAGCAGATCACCACAGATATATAATTTACTGACCACTACAATTTTACACTCGATAATTAATTACACTAGAATCTAAAAACTATATCTGACAATCCCAGGCCTATTATACACAATTATGTTGTAGATGAATGGAATGGACTCAGTAATCAGGTTGTTAGTGCTGGATCATTAGGGAGCTTTAAAAGGAGATTAGACAGATTTATGGATGGCGATGATAGGTGGAAATAGGTCCCTGCTTTGTACAGAGACTGCCACTTGTAAACCTAATGATTTCTTGCCCCTTCCCTTATTTTCTTATGTTCTTATATACTGTACGTCTGCAGACCATGTATTATACCGTGCCTTTATCAATACATCATTTAAATATCAGGAATTGTATCGCCAGAAAATATTTATACTTTTTTTAGAATTTCAAATCTTGTCCCTTGAAAACTTGTCAAAATGCAGTTTGTGAAATGAATACAGTGAGCAGCATGGCTCGGAGTAAAGATCTGAATAATGTAAATTTAATCCCTTATCCGCTAATGACAATGGCGACTCTTATTTGAGTGCCTCTTTTGACTTACTGAAAATAAATAAAATAAATGTAATAAATAAATAAGTGATCAAATAAATAAATAGGTAAATAAAGGTACAGGCGGTAAAAGATTTGATTGTCACTGTCTTTCCTTTTCCTCTCAATGGGAACTTCTGATATCATACTGAAAACTTGTCTGCGGACGCTATTATTAACTTCAAGGAAAAGCCACGGCAGTCAAGAAGTTAAGCGTTCATAATATTTCCTAAGATCCATTGAAAAGGCCAAGTTATATATATCTTTACCTTTTAGTTCCGAAGTATAGATGTAGTTAGTGTCATCGCCCCGGCTCCCATTCACGGCAGCGCCACGGAATGTCTGAGGAGAGGAGTGTTGAGAGAGAGAGAGAGAGAGAGAGAGAGAAAGAGAGAGAGAGAGAGCGATCCAGCATCAATATCCCCTGCTATCGTCTGCTATTTTCCGCGCCACACATCCTACTATATTTTCTTTACCCGGTCTTGTACTCAAACACACACACACACACACACACACACACACACACACACACACACACACACACACACACACACACACACACACACACACACGAGGATGGTGAATAGCTGGATAAGAATCAGAGAGAGAGAGAGAGAGAGAGAGAGAGAGAGAGAGAGAGAGATGAGAGAGAGAGAGAGAGAGAGAGAGAGAGAGAGAGAGAGAGAGAGAGAGAGAGATTAGACAGAGTGCCGTGAGGGATTACAACATGTCCGCGAGCGAGAGTCCGGGATTCCAGGACGAATGAAAGAAAGGGACGTGGGGTGTATGAAAGAAGAGGATTTTTACTCCCGCTTAAAAAAAAAAGAGTAGAAACGGAGCAAGGTATTTCTAAGCCTCCCCCGCTGCCTTGCTATCCCGGGAAGCGATATGATGCTATATATTGCAAGAGACACGAGGAATGAACATACGTAGGAGTCATTTATTTTTTTTTACCTCAACTTTTTTACTACATATTCTGAACGACACAAGACTGAATTTTTGCATCTTTTCAACCACCTTTCCTCTACGACTTCTAAAACTCTCGATGAATAAGTATACCTAAAACTCTTACATTAATTTTCTACTTGTAAATTTTATCTCTCGCTTTTCCTTCTGCTTTTAACTTTTCCTCTAATAATTATGTAAGGCGCAATTAGTAGATATACCCTAGACCCTCATGTTGTTTTCCTACTTGTAACTTTTCTGTCTCTTTTTCCTCAGTCTCTTCCCTTTCACCTTATCGCACTCGGGTTTTCTCAATCCTTACGGAGAGAGAGTTGTATTTGTCACCACCCGCTCTGTTTCGCGTTGTTTAGACTCTTCCTGTACGTGTTCCCGGATTCTCGTGTCAATAACCGAATACTGTATACACATTGCCTATTGTTTTTCCGCCTCTTCCGCCACCATGATCCTCCTCCCTCCTCTTCCTCCTCTTCCTCCTCCTCCTCCTCCTTAATAGTCTTTACAAAGTTGCATCGTTAGGGTATGTAGTGATTTTTCCTCCTCTTCTTCCTCCTCCTCCTCCTATTCCTCCTAATACCGACTAATTGAAGGAAGATCGAGGTGGCTTAGCATAAAAAAGACAGTTAAGAATATCCCTTTTCTGCAATATAGGCATTTATTGTTCGTTGTGGTTGTAGTTGTAGTAATAGTAGTAGTAGTAGTAGTGGTGGTAGTGGTGGTGGTGGTGGTGGCGGTGATGGTGGTGAGTCATCAAGGTGTGAAATTAGGCTGTGTTGTGATATGGCAGGAGAATAATTAGTACTGTAATGTGGCGCCACTGAAGTCTGGATGTGTGTGTGTGTGTGTGTGTGTGTGTGTGTTTGTGTGTGTGTGTGTGTGTGTGTGTGTAAGTAGACATCTGTGGGGGACTAACGAATTATACTGCAGTATGTATCCCCCCCCTCTCTCTCTCTCTCTCTCTCTCTCTCTCTCTCTCTCTCTCTCTCTCTCTCTCTCTCTCTCTCTCTCTCTCTCTCTCTCTCTCTCTCTCTCAGCAAAACCCCATTTAGAAGAGAAAGAGAGAAGAAATTATGAAAAGCATGGTATTATGAAGAACATCGACCAGTATACGGCAAGCAAGTCTATGAGAGGAGCAAACACACACACACACACACACACACACACACACACACATGGGTGGTGCAGAAAATTAAATGAAAGAAAATAAAAAATAAAGGAAAGAATAAGACGAAGTAGAG
>NC_087185.1:14879163-14889163 GCF_035594125.1 Scylla paramamosain
AGGAATGTTTAGTAAAGATTTCGTCGCATTAAGTCTAAAAAGTTGAAATTCATGGTTGAAAAAATAATGGAGTGAAAATAAATGAACACTAATTATTCGTTTATTTTCAAGTACCTATTTCTACTGTTTATCTTGTCTTTAACATATGTAGCTCTCTCTCTCTCTCTCTCTCGTCTCCTCTCTCTCTCTCTCTCTCTCTCTCTCTCTCTCCTCTCTCAGTCTCTCTCTCTCTCTCTCTCTCCTCTCTCTCTCTCCTCTCTCTCTCTCTCTCTTCTCTCTCTCTCTTCTCCCTTCCCCATCCCTATCTTCTTCCTCCTCCCTACAATGACTCCTTTTTTTTTTCCCCTATTCCTTTTATTTTCCTGCCCGCGCCACTCATCCAGTACAAGTTTGACACGTCCTCGGCTTCCACGTCCATTCGTTAACAAAGAGGTCGGTGTTATTTGCGGCGTGGTGCTCCCTGCTCACCGCTGCGTATCGGTGAAGTGTCAATACTGGCGGGGGCGGTGAGCTGGGTAGGGCGGGACTCCTTCATGGGCGTCTGTGAGTTGTGTCCGGGTGTGTAACTCTTGTGGTCAGATTTTAAACCCCTTTCACTGCGATATGCAATAGCTCGTGACATTAAAATCGTTGTAGAAAAATATTTTAAGGCACATACAAGAGAAAACTACGAGTAAAAGAGTAGATTTTCTTATTATCTTGTGACTTTAAAATCGCTGTAGAAAATATTTTAAGGTACTATAAGAGAAAATACGAGTAAAAGTAAATTTTGTTATTAGCTTGTAACATTAAAATCGCTGTAGAAAATATTTTAAGGTCGCTATAAGAGAAAATACGAGAAAAAGAGTAGATTTTCTTGTTTCAGAGGAGGCCGTGGAATGAAAGGAAGTGTTTCAGAGTGGTTTGTGATGCAAGAATAGTGTGTCTCGAATGGCATTGAAAGAGTTAAGGTGTGTGTGATTTTTTTAGATATTGCCTTAGGAATATGATGGCCGTATTATTATTATTCTGTATTCTATTATCGTTTTTTTATTTCCTTTTGGGGACGGGTGCCTCAGTGGGCCTTTTTTATATATTTTTTTTTTTGTACGTTTTATTGTCCCTTGGCCCCTCTTATATGAAAAAGTCTTCGTTTTTTTTGTTTTCGTAACCTTTCCCTTGCTATCCTGTCTTAACTTTACTTTACCTAACATAACCTTACTCCATATTAGTTTAGCTTGTCTTGTTTTGCCTTAGCGTACTATGCCATAATTTATATAATGTTACCTTATCATACATTACCTTATCTTAACATTTTGTAACTTCCCTACTTTACCTTACGTTACCTTACCCAGATTTACCTTACCTTAACTTACCTTACCTTACCTTACCCAACCTAACCTTATCTAACATTATCTAACCTAACTTAACCTAAACTTACCTAACCTCACCTTACCTTACCTTACCTTACCTAACCTTACCTATTAACTAACCTAACTTAACCTAAACTTACCTAACCTTACCTTACCTTACCTTACCCTTACCTTACTTTACCTATTAATTAACCTAACTTAACCTAAACTTACCTAACCTCACCTTACCTTACCTTACCTTACCTTACCTTACCTTACCTATTAACTAACCTAACTTAACCTAAACTTACCTAACCTTACCTTACCTTACCTTATCCAACCTAACCTTACCTATTAACTAACCTAACTTAACCTAAACTTACCTAACCTTACCTTACCTTACCATACAAAACCTAACCTAACCAAAATCCATCCAAACCAAGAGAAGCGAACCTAGGCTTGAACTAACACACGGTACATACATATTTTCTCACACGGAAATTAATTTTAGTGAAACCTTTTTGAGTGAAATATTCGTGGGGAGAAAAATAACTTGGGGAAACTTATGCCATACAACTTTTAAGACTCGTGAATGCAGTTAGGAAATAAAAGTCATCGAGTATAAGGAGTGCAACATGAGGGGATCAGAGGAATGAATAAATATAAGGGAAAGAGTTTAAGGAAGCTGAGAGAGGGTTTTGAGGGTTAGGGAGAGGATTATGAGGGTGAGTGGGCGCGAGAAAGAGGGGAAAGGGAGAGCGAGGGGAGAAGGGACTTGAGAAAATAGGTATTGCATGATTTTTTGAGTTTGTGAAAAGTCGAAATTGGAACGATGGTTTGATAGGGAGTGTTGAGAGTTGTAGAGAGAGAGAGAGAGACGAGAGAGAGAGAGAGATGAGAGAGAGAGAGAGAGAGACGAAGAGAGAGAGAGAGAGAGAGAGTAAATCCTGGCGTCGTGTGGAATGGCTCGAGTGATCAAACTGATAAGTAAAGTTTTTGGAATTCTGAAAGGGGCAGCGTTAGTCTGAGTGAGAGGAAGGGAGCGTGAAGGGATATGGAGTGCCAAGTATCCAGGATTGACTTGTGACTTGAAGGAATAGACGGCAGTGCACAGGAAAATATTACTTATAGTGTGTGTGTGTGTGTTGTGTGTGTGTGTGTGTTGTGTGTGTGTGTGTGTGTGTGTGTGTGTGTGTGTGTGTGTGTGTGAGTGAATGAGTGAGTGAATGCATGTCACCTTTATTGAGTCACGAACCTTGTGAAGTGAACTGAATTGATACAAAACCAATGCAGTTCGTGATCATTAATATTACTTAGCTGTAAGGTTTCAAGGCTGCATTCACAACCGTCAGGCGTCAATAATAACCTCCACACGCCATCTTTGAGCTCAGCACGTTAACAATCAGGCACAGTAATTACACCAAGGCATAAACAACACCCAGCGCCTCTCACCACCTTGTCCTGACCCTCGGCTTGGGCTTGAACACGAGGTAAGGGCACCTGCACTAACCTACCTAAGTGTAACCAGACTCACTCGAACACACCAGCCAGCCACAACACCTGAGTTCACCCACAATGCCTGAAGCGTCACACCTGGTTACCTGATTACCTCTGTGAAGTATTCCCAGCAGATGCTTCCGAAAATTCAGTGGCTGGTATTTTCTCCCCACCAAGGCACCAAACTTGAGATTTATCCGCACGGCTTCTTAATTAAATAGCGGCTGAGGTGCCTAAGAGCTGCCAGATTCTCGCGCCTCACAAATATTCACCAACACTGCGTAAGCTTTCACGCCGTCCTGGCCTCTCTCTCTCTCTCCTTCGCTCCACCTCGCCCAGCCTTGCCCCTCCATCTAATCCTTCCCTTCCCTACCTTTCCTCCACCTCTCCAGCCTCCTCCCTTCATTCTCTCCACATTCTCGTTCATCATCCCCTCTCCCCTTGCCTCCCCTTCGCCGTCTCTTGGAATGTGTGACCTTCGCTTGTTTTTCTTTTCGTCCACACTGTTGATGAGCAACGCATGAGAGATCCAATATTTTTTTTTCCCTCGCTTTTCTCTTCTTTTCTCTCCTTTTTTTTTAATGTTTAAGTTTCTCTTACTCCCGTGTGTGTGTGTGTGTGTGTGTGTGTGTGTGTGTGTGTGTGTGTGTGTGTGTGTGTGTGTGTGTGTGTGTGTGTGTGTGTGTGTTTGCCAGGGCCAATGAACCCATCTGTTTCTTAAATTGGCGTATTCCTTATTTCTGACACGTGTTTTTCTTTTTTGTTTCCGCACGAAATGCCTTCAATCTGGAACACACAAATCAGAATCAGTTTATTGTTTTATCAGTACAGCGAGGAACAGCTTGTATACACCCTTCTCTTTTACGTCTACCTGAACAACCAATAAACTGGAACTCCCTTGCCTGCTTTTGTGTTTTCTCTTTCCTGTGGCTGTATTTATTTATTTTATTTTTTTTCAGGAAAGAGATTTTAAGGCACTTGTTCTTCGTTTTTCAGTAATATTTTTGACTTATCTTTGGGATCTGGCAGTCTAGTGGGCCCTTTTTTTAATGTTTTTCTTACCTTTGGCCAGAATCTCTTTAAAAAAAAAATAGTAGTAATAATAAATGTACTCTTATATCAAACAGTGCAGATGGCTTTCATCACCCCAGTCATCATCTGATCACCACCTAAGTACTCACCACACCTACCATTTAACAAGAAAAGACTCTCGCCTCATGATTCTTAACACCGCTTCGCCTGAGTCTTTGATAAGTATTCAAAAACCACACTGGCTTTATTACCACCTACGATTTTCGAAGGCCGCAGAGATGATCAAAAGGGTTCCTAAGAGTGTTTCTCCTTTTGATAATGTAGAAATATTGTTAATCTGTCACTAGAACTGTAAAAACAACCCGAAAAATACCCGTATCACTTCAATTAAAGCCTTTTTTAATGTAGTGGAGATCCGGCTTCTTCAAAGGCCCACAGAGATGACCAACAGGGTTCCGAAGAGTGTTTCTCCTTTTGATAATGTAGAAATATTATTAATCAGCCACTTGAACTGTAGAAAACACCCTGAAAAAGACCCGTACTACTTTAATTAAAGCCTTTTTTTTAATGTAGTGTGGGTGTGCGGCTAGAAGTATGTCAGAATATTGTCCTTTTTTCCCGTGGTGTTGCGTCATTGGTGGCGTCTGTCCCTTGTTCGTCACCTATACTCTTGGGGGGACTGATCTGTTAGTCGGGGCCCAGTGAGGGTTATTCTCACGTCTCCTGGCATCTGTATTCCCGCCAGGTGAAGCTCAAGGGCGTGCTAAAGTGTGGTATTTCGCTCCTGTTTGTATATGTGCGTGTGTGTGTGTGTGTGTGTTTGTGTGTGTGTGTGTGCTTCGGTGTTCCTTGTGTTTTGGCTTTCTGTTTGTGTGTGGTTCGTTGTGTTGTTTCTCTCTCTCTCTCTCTCTCTCTGCTCTCTCTCTCTCTCTCTCTCTCGTCTCTCTCTCTCTCTCTCTCTCTCTCTCTCTCTCTCTCTCGTCTCTCTCTCTCTCTCTCTCGTCTTGCATTATCGTTTTTGCCACCACCGCCTCCGCCACTATTTCCTCCTCCTCCTCCTCCTCCTCCTCCTCCTCCTCCTCCTCCTCCTCCTCCTCCTTCTCCTCCTTCTCGTCCTCCTTCTCATTTTCCCTTTTTTCAGTGGTAAGTAAATTGTAGGAGGAGGACAGGAAGGCTCAGGGATTAGGTAATTTAGGTGAGGCGCCTCTCCGCTGCCTCCATAAATGTATGAGGCGCCCCAAGGTGTTCCCGCCCCTTCTTCATCAGCCCGACACCTGCGTCAGTCACTTCATTAGATGCAAATTTTTCAACAAAGTGTAAAGTTGTTGAAGGGATTCTGTTTGGATCTGCTGGTCGTTTGTGTTCTTACGTGTCTTATGTTTTTCCTTTAGTTTAGTTTAATTTTATGTGAAACTACGAAAAAAAAACCAGATAATTAATTAAAACTCATTATTCAAAAAATAAGACTTGTAATATCCTAGGTTATTTTGTATTTCTTTTTTCTACTTTCATAAAAAAAAGCTGAAATTATTTTTATTTGGTTCAGTTACTTGTTTGTTAGTTTGAGTGTGTGTGTGTGTGTGTGTGTGTGTGTGTGTGTGTGTGTGTGTGTGTGTGTGTTATTTTTTCTAGGGCTTAGTTTGGTGTTTTGTGTCGAATTAGGAAACGTAAAAATTAAGATCAGAATATAAATTTGGAAGAAAGGAACCATGTAAGACTCAGATCAAAATTTCTTGTGTATTATTTTCTTTTCTTTTCTATGTGTGTGTTTCTTTTAGACTTTAGCTTTTTATGGAACTAAACTACCAAACGATCTCTAAGGCACGAATATAAATTTGGAAGAAAAGAGCAATGTGACACTCAGATTAAGATTTATTCTGTAGTTCTTTTTTTTTATTTTTTTCCATAAGATCATAAAAAGAAGTTGCAAAGATTTTTTAGTCTACTGTTTTCTGTTCCGTATGTCAGATTCTTTTAGTTAGACTTTGATTTTATGTACAACTAGAAAATGAAAAATAATCCGTTTTCTTTTCCGTATGTCCGCCTTTTTTTTTTTTTTTAGTTAGTGTTTAATTTTATGTACAATTAGAAAACAAAAAAAATAATCTGTTTTTTTCCGTATGTCTGCTTTTTTTAGTGTTTAATTTTACGTACAATTAGAAAACAAAAATAATCTGTTTTCTTTTCCGTATGTCTGCTTTTTTTTTTTTTTTAGTTAGTGTTTAATTCTATGTACATTAGAAAACGAAAAAAATTAAGACATAATAATAAACTTTGAAAGAAAAGATCCAAGACTCAAATCCAAACTTTTTATTAGTGTTTTTACTTTTTTCATATAATAAACACGAAAAAAAGCTACAAACGTCTTATTTGGCTCTGTTGCTTGTTTTGTGCATTACGTTCTGTATGTCCCTTTTTTTTTTTTTTTTTTTTAAACTAGAAAACACCAAAAATCAAAGAGAAGCAAAATCAACTTCAAAAGAAAAGAAATAAGACGCAGATCCAAGTTTTTTTTTTTTTATGGTATTTTTTACTGCCTCGTTAAAAGAAGAAGAAGAAGAAGAAGAAGAAGAAGAAGAAGAAGAAGAAGAAGCTGAAAGAGAAGTTTGTTTTTTGTCCTGATATTTTTTATTCGTTTCATACTTTTCCAGGTTTATGAGTTAACATTTTTTCTCTTTTTGTTTTCGTTTTCTTTTTAGTCTAATTTTAGGTCTGACTTAATCCCCTTCCCTTTATTTCATTTTATTTTACCTTTTGTTAATGTTTTGTGCATTTTTTGTAGATTTTTTTCCACTTTTTAAAATTTTCTTTTTCCTCTCATGAATTTGTATTCGTTTTATTTTTAAGTCCATTTTTAAATCTGATTCAATCCTCTTTCCCTTAATCTTATTTATTTATTTTATTTATTTTTCCATTAAATTGGATGACTTCTACGTGACTTTCATACGTGATAACTTATTTGATCATATAAGTGAGGTTTTTCCGACTAATATACAAATTTTAAACTATTAATAATTTGATGTGACTTAACTATTGTATTTTTTGTGTGGCCTTTTATTCATGGCTTTTAAAATATGACTTAGTATGGCATTCATGATAACTAATTTGATTACTTCCCTGTGACCTTTTTTTTTTTTTTTTGCAACCTCTATACAACTCTTGAAATATGATGACGTTTAATATAACCTGTGTATTACCTTCTATTTATGACTTTTATGTATTTTTTTTTAATATTTTCTTTTGTTTTCCCCATGAAATAATAATTGTGTTCTTGGTTTGATTAATTTTGTATATGAGTTTTTTTTTTTGTGAGTTTTAAAATACTGTTACACTTATTTTGCCTTTGTATATGAATTTCATTTTATATTTGTGACTTTTATATGGTCATTTCTCTTATAATTGCTCCATATTTATGAGTTTTATATCATTTATTTATTTATTTATTTATTTTGCAGTGGTCATAATTGGTTCATATTTATGTCTCGTTTTTTTTCTTTTTTTTTTTTTACCGTGGTCATAATTGGTCCTTATCTGTCACTTTCATATGGACATTTTACTTTAATCTTTACTTTCTTCCTTTTTTTTTTTTTTCTTTTTCTCACGCAAAGTCATAATTGGTCCTTGGATTGGTGAAAATGCGCCGCCAGTTTTATGTTTCAATTCCGCGCTGATCTGGAAGCCATTAGGCCGAAGCGTTGCCTGTGATGCCCCGGCGTGTCTCTCATTAGTGCAGCTTATTCCCCTCGCCGCGCCCCACCCCCTCCCTCCCTTCCCTATCTCCCCCACACCCGTCTTTTTCCCCACCTCCCACACCCTTCCCCTTCTCCCACCACCACCTCCCTTCCCCAAGCCTTCACACACCCTACCACCTCCCTTCCCTATCATCCCACACCTCTCTCTCTTCCCTATCGCTTCACACCCCTCTCTCCCCCCATCTCCCAACTTCTCCCTTCCTCCAAGCCTTCACACCCAACCTCCCCCTTTCCCAGACCCCTTGCACACTCCCTCCCTTCCCCAAAGCCCTCACACCGCAGCCTCCCTTCCCTCAGTCCCCTCCCATATCTCCTAACCTCCCCTCTTTGTCTCTCATCACTGCCGATCTCCCTCTCAATGTAGTCTCCCTCTCCCTTCCTTTCCCTTCCTTCCGCAATGTTCTTTCAGTGACATCCGCAGCTCTCTCCCAAATGCAGTTTAACACTTCCTCTTTCTATTTTCTTCTACACTTCATTTCCTCTTGTTTCTTCCCTGATTTCTCTCTTCTCTATCTTTCTTTCGGTTTTCGTTTTCTTTCCCTTGCTACTTTGCACGTTATTCTTATTTTTTTCCCTTTCGTAAACATTTTTTCTCCTTTTTTTTCTTTCTCAAGCTTTTATTTATTTTATTTTATTTTTATTTTTTTCATGTGATTCATTCCGTCTTGTTTCTTTTTCGTTCTTAACCTTCTACAAGTTTGCTTCCTTTATTTAATCTTTCCCTTTTCTTCTCTTTCCTAATTCCTCCATATTCCTCTTTCCTTTCAGTCTTCCTTTTTCATGTATCTATTATTTCTTTCTTCTTTGCTCCTCCTTTCTGTTATTTTTTTTTTCTATCTCCTTTAGTTAACATTTTCTTCTTCCTCTTCATCTTTTAAATCTTTCTCTTTCGTTTCTCCTTCCTTTATCTTTCTATTCCTTTCCATGTTTGTATTATTCCCTATTCCTTCATCTTTCCTTCCCTCTTTTCTCGCATGTATTACTTCTTTTCCTTTCATAATCTTTCTATCTTCTTTTCTTCCCTCATTTATCCCTCCCTTTCGTGTTTCCCTCCCTTCATTACTTTTCCATCTTTCTATTTTCACTCAGCACTGAATTTCCTCTTTGTTTCTTTCCCTTGTATCTCTTATTTTTTATGATTTTCTTTCGTTAATCTTCTTTTCTGTATTTTTCCGTAGATAATACTCTCCTTTCGAATTTCCTTCCTTTTTAACGTGTACCTGTTTCCCTTCTGTTTCCCTCCCTCTCTTTTCCTTTCCCTCATTTTGGTGTTCTTTAGTTAAATTTATCTCTTCTCTTTCCTTGTGTAATCCTTTCCTTTTCGTCCTTTAATTTTTTTCTTTAATCTGAGTCTTCCTCTCTTTATTTTTCATACCTGGCTTAGCTATCCCACTTCTTTTCTCTTCCTTTCTTTCTCTCCCTCATCCCTTTCTTTTTTTATTTTTCTTATCTTCTCTTCCTGCTACTTCTTACCCTTTCTTTCTCTTACCTTTTTTTTTCATATCTGACCTTGGTGCGTCAGTTTTTTCCTTACTTTTATCTTCTTCCTCTTCCTTTCCTCAGGCGACTCCTCTTCCTTCTCTCCTTATTATTCGCCACAATAAAAGAAAGATTACGGAGGTCACATTTAAAATATCACCATTCTCTCTCTCTCTCTCTCTCTCTCTCTCTCTCTCTCTCTCTCTCTCTCTCTCTCTCTCTCTCTCTCTCTCTCTCTCTCTCTCTCTCTCTCTCTCTCTCTCTCCTGGTTTACTTTGCAGTAGTGACGATAGTGGACATAGAGATTGTAGAGTAGGTGGTGGTTCTCTCTCTCTCTCTCTCTCTCTCTCTCTCTCTCTCTCTCTCTCTCTCTCTCTCTCTCTCTCTCTCTCTCTCTCTCTCTCTCTCTCTCTCTGAATCAATCAACACAACACAGACTAACGCACTAGAATAAATAAATAAATAAACAAATAAATAAACTTTCTATTTGCCTTTTATCAGTGCTTGGATTTTTTTGGTTTAGCTCTTTTCATTTCACTGCTCGGAATAAAATTTATTGACATTATGAGATAAAGCATTATCCGCTAATTTCGTGGCGACTGAGCTATTGAATGTGACATGTTGTGTCGGCGAGTGAATGAGTCGTGAGTGTGTGTTATGGTGAGGCGGGCAGGCAGAGTGGCAGATGTACAGTATTGTTTGTTACAGTGGGATTGGAAAGGTCAAGGTTGTGTGGTTAGTAATTGATGGCTCTCTTGTGATGATAAATTGAGAGTGCCAATCAATTAATTACATGTACACCATTTTACTCGTGCTTCGTCTCTTTTTCGTATTTATACATTTTTTTTCTTTCTTTGTATAGTTTTTTTTTTTTTTATTAATAAAGTGAATATTTAACAAAACTGTTAT
>NC_087185.1:14894163-14916663 GCF_035594125.1 Scylla paramamosain
CCATGAGTGTTCCCTTCTCCACTTCTATTTATTTATTCATTTAAATTTACGTATTTCCAACTTTTTGTACTCTTTGTTCCCGTGAGTGCACCATTTTCATTGTCTTTATTGCTTTTTTGTTTTTATTTAGTCTAAGTATTTACTCTTATTACTTTATTTCGTCATACGCCCAGAACTGCTACTCTATGATCACTGTTCACTTGTATTCTCATTTTTCTCCTACTTTTAGTTTTCAATGTTATGTATTTACGGTGATTTATTTATTTATTTGCCCATTCTGAATATTTACATGCATTACTTTATTCTGTCACATTTTTTATGACTATTTATTTATTTATTTACGTATTTATTGATTTATTCGCGTATTCTAAGTATTTAACCTATTGCTTTATTCTTCTATACATCTCCACCTGTACTAATATCACTACTAACTTCATCATCTATTTATTTATTCATCTACCTATTCTAAGTATTTACATGCATTGCTTAATTCCGCCACGCATCTCCGCCTGTACTATCACTGCTAACCCTTCATGCATTTTTCACACCCTGTTTTTCTATTTGTGAGCGCCCGCGAGGCTCTGCACCGTGACAAGTTCCTCCCGCGCGCCGCCTCGTGTCGACACCGAAAAACACGGCACGAAATGATACGGAAAATGAAAAAGTGGTCCACCCTAAACTGTACACGAGGAGAGTTGTCACCCCGCATCCCTTCCTCTCCCCCACCCAGCAGGACAGAAACACGAGATTCGCCTTTATAGCTCCCTTCACCCCTTCTCCCCTTCCCCCATCACCCCATTTATCCCTCTCCACTCCCTCTCACTTGCCCTCACTTTGTCAGTATCCATCCTTCATTCGTATCGCCATTTATTCTCGCCTGATCTTCCCCCCTTCCTTTTTTTACGCACTCCCCCTCGAGCTCCTCTCTCCCTCTCTCTCTCTCTCTCCCCCTCTGGATCATTCCTCTCCTTTTGTATTGCTCTTACTCCTTACTCCTTCACGACTAAAAAAAAGTCTCTCTCTCTCTCTCTCTCTCTCTCTCTCTCTCTCTCTCTCTCTCTCTCTCTCTCTCTCTCTCTCTCTCTCTCTCTCTCTCACTATAATTTTTTAAGTTCCTGTTTTTAATCAAACAGAATACTCGAGTGTGCTTGAAAAAATGTTTAGTTTCCCATAAATACGAAAGAAAATGGGTTGTGCTGGTTTTACTATTCACGTCTCGAAATATATCTCCTCAAAAGTATTTGTTTTTTTTTCCCCATAATGTTCCGAAATTTTATCTACGATTCGTATTCGCGTGTTCGCTTATCTGGTATTACTTGTATGTTATTAATCCTGTTAATTCTGATTTGATTGGTTTCTGATATTTATTACTTGCTCATTCTCTCTCTCTCTCTCTCTCTCTCTCTCTCTCTCTCCTCTCTCTCTCTCTCTCTCTCTCTCTCTCTCTCTCTCTCTCTCGCACAATTTTACAGGTATTCTCAAAATGTAATGGTTTCCTGTCGTCAGTCATCAATTTTGGTGATTGTTTTCATTGGTTTCTGTTATTTATTATTTACTCATGTTTATTTATTCATTTTTTCATCCCCCTCTCCCTCCCTCACTCTCTTTCACCACAATTTTACAGAAGTTCGCAAAATTGAAATCGTTTCCCGTCGTCAGTCTTCCACAGAAAACGACTCCCGGGTATCATTGCGTATTTCATGCATTCAGTTTCCCCGCATCGCAAACGCAAGTAACTCTATTTAGGCTTTCTTTATGCCGCAATATCCCTCCGGGCGAGATGTGTGGAAGGCAAAATCACTCTAGCTTCGATTCCGTACCTTTCATGCACTTTATGCAAATACGGACCCGGCGTGCATCAGGGGCGTTCCTGCTAACGGGACTCTGCTGGGAAGAACACGCATAAACGAGATTCAATTTAGTTTAATGAGATGTAAAATATGTGGTCCTGTGGAAATACTCTGCGCTTCGATATTGTGCTCTTTTTTTCTCCTCCCTCCTCTCTCTCTCTCTCTCTCTCTCTCTCTCTCTCTCTCTCTCTCTCTCTCTCTCTCTCTCTCTCTCTCTCTCTCTCTCTCTTCCTCTTCTTAATATCCGCACCTGACGCTAGTACTTGCACACCTGCTTACCGGGGGAGAGAGGGAGAGGGAAAGGGAAAGGAAACAGAGAGGAGTGTGTAAATATTTGTCTTGTGAAGGAGTGTATTGCGTTTGTATTGAAATTGTTATTGTTGTCTTTGATGATCTTGTGTTTTTTTTTTGTTTCTTTTTGTTATTGGTTTGTTCTCTTTTGTTTTTGTTATTGTTGTTGTTGTTGTTGTTTATGCTACTACTACTACTACTACTACTAGTAATAATGCTACTCACTATTACATATTACAGGCATTATTACAGTTGCTAATCCTATTATTATCGTTATGTTCGTTTTCATTATCATTATTATTATCATCATTATTATTATTATTAATATTATTATTATTATTATCATCACCATTATCCCTATCATTACTATTATTACTATTATTACCATCACCATCACATTTCCACAGCATTCCCGCGTGATAGCGTCATCTGTCCTTAAAGAGAAGAGTGTTGCAATATCCATCGTGGCAATCCTTCCATAATGAGGATATTTACTGCATGATTTTCACCCCATGTTGGAGAATTTACAGCCTGAGTGCGTGTCATCATTTTTAACCCTGATTAGTACTGTGGAAGGAGTTGGCAAGCACGCCTCATCAATTTGCTGACTGATTTGTAAGTATTAGGCAGGGCATTTTCTTATGCTTTGTTTTATTTTCTTTTTTGTTTTTCCTTTTATGGAAGTTGTCTTTGTTATTGTTGCTACTTGGTATTTGCTTCCTTGTCTTCCTGTTCTTTTCCTTTTTATTTATTTATTTATTTATTTATTTATATTTATTTTTTTTGACAGGGTAAATTATGATTTTCAGTAGTTTTCTCTGCTTCCGTGTTTTTTTTTTTTTTCCTTTTCTCTTCCATTTTTTAATAGAGATTTCATTCTGAACCTTAGATTTTTAAACTTTTCCTGGTATGTATTTATTAATTCTTTTTGTAAATGTTCCTTCGTTTCTTTATTTGGGTCAAGTTACGTAATTACCTTGCACCTCAGATATACTACCTTCATTTTCTTATCTACTTTTCTTTTTCCACAACAAATCACCTGATAATTCTGAACACCTTTGCAAAGAGTAAATCACCAGACATAACACAACCCATAACGTACAACAGGCTTAAGACACACTGAGACATAACACATCGCTACACCGCCAGATACTCGAGGTTCCAGGAATACACCGTGCTAAAATAAAGGCTTGGACGTGTCTAAGTAACGCTGCCAGTCACGTGTGGTGGTGGCGTGTCCCGAGGCCCTTAGTGAAGCGCTTATCGCCGCATTATTCACTGTTGCTTTATAGAGAACATGTGTTTGCCTCTCCCTCTCTCCCTCTGCGTGCGCCAGGGCTCGCGTGTTTATATATAACAAGCACGTGATGGAATGTATACTGTATGGCGAGCTTCTTTATTTATGGATCACGTTTCTGTCTGTATCGTGTTGCTCTTTTGTGTGTTTATAGAGAGACGAACGCACGGCGGGTGTAATAGATAGCCAGCATGTTGGGGCGGTACGGTTCGCTGGGCACGGCTTGGGATGAGTAGTTATGAGAGTACGGTTGTGTGAAAAAAAATGGTGAAAAAAAATGTTGTATGTGGGATAGGAAATATATGGCGAGTATGGTGCTTAAGTTTAGGCTATTGTGTTTCAGAATGATTGAGTGTATGTTCTGAGAAAAATGGTAGAAGAAAAGAAAAGGGTAGATAGATACTACGCTCAATAGTAACAGTAGTAGTAGTAGTAGTAGTAGTAGTAGTAGTAGTAGTAGTATGAACAACAATAATGAAAAGTAAACGTGATTCTGAAGTTGATGGTATTGTATTTCAGTTATGAAGGTATGATTCTGTGAAAAATGGTTGGAGAAAATAAATAAATGTAAATAGATGGTTTATGAAAAAAAATAGTGAATAGTAAACCAGACTTTCAAGTTGATATTGTATTTCAGTTATGAGAGTACAGATTTATTAAAAAGAAGGAAAACAAAAAAGGCAAACAGGAATGAAATAGAAAACAGTAAACATAATTCGCAACTTTCTCATGTATTTTCAGAAGTTTTCTTGTGTATAGTGGATAGTACAAGCGAAAGTACAGGTAGGAAAAAAAATAAATAAATAAAAAATAGATAAATAAATAAAAATAAATAAATAGAAATCCTCATATTGTACTTTCAGAAGGCACCGTGTGTATAGTGAATAGCTGAATAACCGACACACGAGCGCAAGTCAGGACAAAAACAAAAAATAATGAGAAGTACACGTAAAATAATGAGTACACGTGACTTGTAAGCGGATCATATTATATTTTAAAAAGCTGCCATGTTCAGTGAGGATCATAAAAAAAAAAGTTACTGCGGCTTAGGACAAAAAAGTACAATAGATAAACGTGAATTGTTTGGTCATATTGTATTTTTAAGAAGTATTGATAAGCATACAGAAGATAAAAAACGTAGGTGTATTTCAGGATAAGATGACGGTACAGTAAATAAGAGTGATTTGTGTGTGGATCACGTATCTTAAGAATGACAGCGTAAATAATGAATAAAGGTGGAAGGCACGGGACAGTAAATACAGTAAATAGACATGATGTATATATAATCTGTTCATGCATTTTAATAAGCAAATACCAAAGTATATTTCAGAATAAAGAAGAGACGTGATTTATAAGTTTGTCATATTGTTTATTAAGAAGCAGCTGTGTCAGAAGTGAATAAAAGAAACAAGTGCAGTTGAGAACACGTTATACATTAGATATAAGTTATTCGTATCCGAGTCATAATGTACTACAGGAAGAAATGGTGTAGATAATCACTCGTGTATTCAGAAAGCTTTGCCTTATAGTGTTACTCACCTCAAGGTTTCTTATCGTTGCAAGAGAATGTTAAGGAGGAAAAAAGTCACCGTTGATTATTCTGTAATTTCGTTCGTGTTGATTGTGCCTCATTTATTCAGGAAACTATTTAATCATATTGTAAGACGCGTCAGAATTGTATATGATTGTGAAAAATATCGTCCAGTGTGATTCATACTGATTACATTGCACTCAAAGAAGTAATAGGATTGGCAGTTATAGTACATTCATAAAAAAAATAATAATCTTATGACATGATTGAACACGTATATCAAATGTGTAAGTGTATTGCATTTCATATCGCAACGCGTGGCTGGCCGTTGCTCACACTCACAAGATTTAAAGAAGTCCTAAATTCTTTCCTTTTTTCCACCCAGACAACCCTAATACTGCCAGTCAGTCTTATAATCTGATTACACTTTTTGTCAGGTGTAAGCATTGATGTGTAAGGCGCGGCGGTAATTCCCTTAGATTGTATAGCATGCGAGCAACAAAGAAGTGGCTTATCTGTGCAAATCATCATGTAGCCTTGCCAGCTGTGCATCTTTACATAATGCATCTTTGTGGCACCGTGACGCCCCGAAATACCGCACCACGCTGACTGAAGCAATGTCGACCAAATTATGGAAATGTCGACAACAGAGAGAGAGAGAGAGAGAGAGAAACATACAATGACACAGACAGATAGATAGGGACGGACAGATAGACAGACACAGACAGACAGACACACAGACTGGCAGACAAACAGACATACAGAGACAAATGGACAAACACACAGACACACACACACACACACACACACACACACACACACACACACACACACACACACACACACACACAGGCAAAGAGAAAGAGACAAACTAAATGATAATGCTGGTGATTGTGATGGAAATTACGAGCAATGACTAAAAAGAGAAAAAAAAATAGTGGAGATTGCACGAGAAGAAGATATTGATTCCAGCTCATGACTTGATGACGTCCTGCTAATGACGCCTGGAAAATGAAGTCCCAATAACGAGCACCGGGTAATGACATCCCGAGAAGACCAGGAGGAGACAAAGGTGACGTCCCAAGAGTAACATCACACGAACACCTAACCGTGACGCCAACGCTTATTTTGACTTACATTAGCCATTACACTGCCACGATCATTTTTCCTTAACACTCATAGCTCCGTATAATATTCTTTGCGTGGAAATATAGAAAAGAGAAACAAGAGGTTAACTTTGTCTTTTACGAGTCTGTATAACCATTTAATTAGACGAGTTCAAAAGCTTAGTGACTAAAAGTTGCTACTGGTTATAGGAAAATGTTTAGCAACGAAAGGCTTAAGAATATGGAAAGAATTCGACTATGGATTGTATTCGGAGAAGCTTTGGAATATCACTGCGACTCTTTCCAAGGCCACTCAGATGATTAGCGTGGTTCTTAAGAGTGTTTCTCCTGTCAGTTAGGTAGAAATGTTGTTAATCTGTCACTAATACCTTGAAAACCTTTAGAAACCTGTGCCACTTCAACTAAAGCCTTTTGAAAGTGGAGATGCGGTACAAGTTTTTCAGAATACAACCTGTATCACCACATGGGCAGTTTGACATAGATACTCTTACATCGACGCCTTGGGAACACCGCGATAACACCACTGCTACAACAACATGTCCATAAGAGCACTACGACAACAACACCAACAATAATAACACGCCAGTAACATCAACAACAACATCCCGAGAACACCATTACGACAACACCCCGAAAAAAAAAAGCCGCTAACACGCCCCGAAGACACTACCCGACAAAAAACACTACGATTAAAACACCCCGGCACTAACACCACAACAACACACTGATTAAAATACCGCTTGAGTAATCCCACCACCGCTATTCCGCCAGCACTCCACCAGCACCTCGCCAGCCCAGCTCAGAGGTTTAAGGTTTAAGGATGAAACTCTCCACTTTACTCTCTGGTCTCCTCCACACTCCCTGACTGGCCTGGACTGAACTAAGCTCCGCGGATATGCGAGGAAATCTGTGACGCTGTGACCTCTACGGCAGCTCCAGTAATCCCATTCAGGCCACTGACTTCACTTTGAGTATTACATGAGGCGTGGCAGCCGCGGGAGGTCGTTTCGTGTGTTCTAATGCAGATAGTTCGTATTTCCAGTTCGTGTTTATTGTTTCATGGCGTCTCCTTGGAGAAGAAGAAGGCTGTGGAGTGTGCTGTCACATTACAACTTATTCTGCACATTAATAGAAGGAGCTCCGTGTTCAGTTCACATTCACACCAAGAACTTATCCATTGCTAGGGATTTTACTGAATCTATATTTCTCCATCGTGATTCCTTCTCTTTGACCTCGAGATCCACTCAGGCCTCGACAACACACAGGAGCAGGCGAGTGGCGTGTCTCCTCGGGGGGCACTCAAGCCTCCCGAGCCGCCAGGTCGAACAAGACGCCACCCTCGCCGCCAGCAGGAGGGGAAAGCTCCACCAGCTCCAGTTTCTGTCTGGAAAAGAAATACTATCTGTTCCTTTTTTTCTCCTCCAGTCTGTCCGGCTATTGCTTCACGAGCTTTTCCGTTTATGTAAATGTGCTGGAGGGTTTGGGAAAAAGAAAAAAAAAAAGTACCTCTAGAATATAAAGGAAATACCGAACATCTTTCCCTTCCGCCTCGTCCCAGTTCAGATAAGATGCCCAAAGACATGAGGTAATAGGACTGCCTTGCGATGCTCCGTCTTTAGAGAGTGTGTAAGTGGTGGGGTGGATAACGGTGGGTGGCGGGGGCTGGGACAAGCACCACCTGGCGGCCCATTTGCTTCCTGCACCCTTTGAAGAGAGAAAGTCTGACCTGCGCCGCACAAGACGTACATCATACGCCGCCCGGAGAGTCGCCTCCTCAAAGGGCATGAGTAGTGGCGTCCTTGGGTCACTAATGCGGGCGGTTTCATCCTTTTCTGATGAGCTAGACGATTGAGGGAGACAGGACGGTCGGCCGCTATGTGTGTGTGTGTGTGTGTGTGTGTGTGTGTGTGTGTGTGTGTGTGTGTACCCTCGCGTGTCTCAGCCAGATTCCCTGACGTTACAGAAGCGAAAAGTGAGAACCGGAACTGCGGGAGCCTTTACGAAGAGGAATCTTAGTTTTAGGTGGAAAGTTTTGGCCGATCACCTCAGGATCGGTCACAAGCCTAATTTAATGTGTCAGTCCACCGGTCACAAATCGTGCGAGGGAGTTCAGCTGGAGATGGAGAGCCAGACACGCCTTTTTGGGAATCGAATAAGAAACTATGAAGTGTAATGCCTAGAGGAATTCTCGTGTTTTCTTCCTATATATATTTTTTTTATTATACTTACTACTACTTATTTATCTTATTTTATTTATTTATTTTTTTTTTTGGTTAAAGTTTGTCCAAAATTATGAAGTGTAATATCTGTGAGAATTCTTGTATTTTCTTCCTATATATATATATTTTTTTTTCATTATTCATATTACCATTTATTTTTTGGTAAGTTTTGTCCACCTACTCCGCCTACCTCCTCCTCCTCCTCCTCCTCCTCCTCCTCCTCCTCCTCCTCCTCCTCCTCCTCCTCCTCCTCCCTCCTGTGATGGAAACCGTGCCGTGGTATTAAAAAGGATTTCGCCTTAATCCTTCAAACAGCACGGCAAAATTTTTAAAGCGAATACCACTGGAGGCTGTACACGCTGCTCTGAAGGAGTACTGACACACACACACACACACACACACACACACACACACACACACACGACCTGGATCAGCATTTGTGTATTAGATTACTTTGCTGTTTTAGATTTTGCGGAGGTCTTTTCTTTTTTACATTATTTTTTATTTTTGTAGGTATTTCAGAGAGAGAGAGAGAGAGAGAGAGAGAGAGAGAGTCTGTTTAAGGGAGGAAAAATAGTGAGTGACGATTGAAAAACAACTAGCACGAAACCTCTCTCTCTCTCTCTCTCTCTCTCTCTCTCTCTGCTACATTCAGAGAGAGAGAGAGAGAGAGAGAGAGAGAGAGAGAGAGAGAGAGAGAGAGAGAGAGACCTACCAACTTCTCTTCTAATTCCGCCAATCCCACAACAGCAAGGGAGGGACCTAATGTTCCCCACCTCGCCTCACCATCCCTGACATTCCAGCTCCTGAAGTGGCCGAGAAGATCGTAAATGTCAGACTGATCTTTATTTTTCTCTTCTTGTGGTAATATGGAATGGCTGGTGTGTGTGTTTTCCGGATGGCTGGTTCTGCTTTAGCGGTCCTCCGGTTCTCGCTGCGCCCGGTCGTTCATGCGGGAAGTTCTCAAGCAGCTTGGGTCTCTGTATTTTTGAGTCTAGGTGATGTTGTGTCGGAGGCGGTGGATTTATGGATAGACAGCGTTTGATGGAGTGGTTGTGATGGTGAGTTAAGTGTGGGGGAAAGTCTCGAGCACACACACACACACACACACACACACACACAGTTAGTAGTTAGTTCATTGACACAGGAGAAGCAAAGTGACATAACAAAATATATTATACAAAACAATACCTAATACAAACTGGATATATTACAAAATGAAATACATAATATAAAGTAATAAAACACACACACACACACACACACACACACTTTGCTTTATGTAACCCGTTTATATTGATTACACAGTAGGTGATATAATAGCGACAAATAATTATGTATCTACCTGTGTGTGTGTGTGTGTGTGTGTGTGTGTGTGTGTGTGTGTGTGTGTGTGTGTGTAAGGAAATAACAGTGACAAGGGATACATTTATTACATATTTGGGTTGAAAATAAACACTAATATTAAATTATAACTAGAGAAGGACCAAATACAAGAAGGTAATCTGTGTGTGTGTGTGTGTGTGTGTGTGTGTGTGTGTGTGTGTGTGTGTGTGTGTGTGTGACAAGGCAGGCAGGAGTGTAGCAATATAGCAGCAGCAGTAGTAGTATAGTCTCTCCCGCTTGGCTGACCACGAGAAGTTGAATATTACACTGTTATTAAAGCTGGGTTGGTCTTTAGGGGGTTCACAGGAGGGGCAGAAAGAGGAGGAGGAGTTAAACCCATACGACCTTTCCTTCATTACTGCAAGTTTTAGTGTTTTAACCTTGCATGTATTAATTTTTGGTATTATCTCCTTGCTTTTACAGTCAGTCGATGGTTTTTTCTTTATATATTCATGCGGTTCTGTTTTATTTATGTGTTTATTTATTTTATTTTTTTGGCTTTATAAGGTCAGATGTTTTTTTTTTATTGTTGACACAGAATGCTTTGTTTTTCGTGTGTATGTTGATATGTATGTATGTTAATATGTATTATGTATGTGCATTTGGTATTTATCTCTTAATTTTATGGTAACAGGATCTCTTGCTTTTGTGTAGTCAAGAGATTTAAGCTTACTGCGCGTAAAATTGTGTGTTTGTATGTATGTACGTGTGTATGCACGTATGTATGTATGTATGTATGTATGTATGTATGTATGTATGTAGGCAAGCTTATATGCATAGTCTTCATTTCTGTTTTGATTTCCTGTTTCAAATATCACCTTTTTTGTCTCATTTTTCTTCTTCTGTTACTTCTGTTGTTGTGTATACTTATTTAGGCATGTATATATGCATGTTTTTTATCTGCGTATTAAATTACGTATTATTATTTTCCGAAGCATATTCATTTTAAATTCGTGATTATAATTTCTCTTGGTAGTTTTAATTCGCTCTCTTTATTAAACCTCTTCAGTTCATTCAGCTTCCGAAAGAAATAAAGCCGCATTTCAACTCCTCACGATTCGAACTGAGATGAAAACTGAACTCGAAGCTTCATGAGTCCTCGGATGCGGGTCACCTATTGAATCCCTAACCTAAAGGAAGGAGGAGGGAGGAGGAAGAGGAGGAAGAAGAAGAGAGGAGGAGTAGGAGGAGATAGAAGAAGAGGAGGAGGAGGAGGAGGAGGAGGAGGAGGAGCTTGCTTTAGGGAGGTTCTGGTAAGCCTTCATAACCTCCTCCTCCTCGGCCTCTTCATTCTGCTTTTCATCTCCCTCCTCTTCTTGTACATGCTCATTTGTTGTTGTTGTTGTTGTTGTTGTTGTTGTTGTTTTTCCCCTTCTCTTTTTTCTTATTTTCATTATCATTATTATCATTTTTCCTTTTCCTTTCCCTCTTTTCTTCTTCTTCCTCCTCCTCCTCCTTTTCCTCCTCCTCCTCTTCTTGCTGCTACTCCTAATTATAATTCTCTCTCTCTCTCTCCCTCTCTCTCTCTCTCTCTCTCTCTCTCTCTCTCTCTCTCTCTCTCTCTCTCCTCCTCCTCCTCCTCCTCCTCCTCCTCCTCCTCCTCTTCTTCCTCTTCCTCCTTTCTTCTTCTTGTTCTTCTTCTTCTAAAAAGTTCTCCTAATTATAATTCTTCTTCCAACTCATCCACCTCTCTCCTCCACCATCACCAACACCACCACCACCACTCCTCCTCCTCCTGCCCCTGCTCCTCCTGCTCCTCCACTTCGTCTTCTTGAACGGGGAGCTTCTTGGAATATTTATGATCTACTTATTCAGCGAGACGAGGAAGAATTGATATCCCTTAGAGAAAATGAGTAATTGATTGGAGCCTGTGACGTAGGGGCAGATCCTTCAGGTGGAACGTGCCCTATAGTATCCTTCCCTCGGGGCCCTGGTGGCTTGAGGATCCCCTAATTGGCAAATAAGGGAGGTGTGCCCTGAAGAGATAAGGGACACGAGACTCAAGGTCGTTTATAGTTTGGTCATGTTTATTTAATGGTTTTTCTGTGTGTTTTAATGAGGGGGTTATTATGGTGTGTTATCTGTTTGTTTGTTTATTTTCAAAGGTTGTAATGGACCGGAAGATTAAAGGTAAGAGATGCGAGACTCAAGTTTGTAGTTTGGCGTAAGTTTATCCACTACCTTTTAATGACGGAAGTGTTATTATGCATTTTTATTTGTTTTCGAAGGTTGTAATGGACAGAAAAGTCAAAGATCGTGCTAAATATTCTTTCTAATGTAAACTCTAGTAATTGAATTGGTTTATTTTTTTATATATTTTTTTCATTTATTCTTTTTTTGTGGATGTGGTAACAGTGATGATGCGATACATGTATCTCTCTCTCTCTCTCTCTCTCTCTCTCTCTCTCTCTCTCTCTCTCTCTCTCTCTCTCTCTCTCTCTCTCTCTCTCTCTCTCTCTCTCTCACTCTCTCAGGGACACACCCTCTGGAATAGACACCACCGGGGTCTGTTAAGCTGCCCTGATCCCGAGTAATCCCATTAATTTCCAGCGAATGTAAGGGGTCCACCGTCCACTAATGGGATAAAAAGATGGGATTTTCAAGACTTTACACTTTACAGAACAGGGAGGCTGAGAAAAATCGGTGAATATAAAGGCAAAATGTATACTGAAGAATTGTTTAAGAAGTAACTACATACATTGAAGGTTTTAGGAATTACATGGGAATATAAAGTAATGTTAAATGTATTGAATAAATTGATAAATGTAAAATGTCGACTGTATATTCATTCAGGTATGCGATTTTAGGTACGTTTGGAGTTATACAGATTATATAGTATTTTTAGTCATTGGTGAAGGTGAAAAAAAAGATATACAAAACTAGTGAGGAGAATGAATGATTAATTTTGGAGTACGCTGAAAGTTACGGAAGTATATGAATAAGATATGGGATGTTTGGCATTTACTAAAGTCGCAAATAGAAAAAAAAAATAAAAATAAAAATAAAGTAAATAAATAAATAAATAAATAAACCGTCATATTATTTTCTCCATATAATTGACGTTAGCAGGATTTATTTAATGTTCTACAGTTTACCTTTTTTTATTTATCAACACACACACACACACACACACACACACACACACACACACACACACACACACACACACACACACACACACACACACACACACACACACACACACACACACACAGCTCCGTTAGAAAGAACTGGAAATATTTACAAAGCCACTTCGGTGCGTTAACTGGTTATTAATTATAATGCAGGTGTGTGTGACGCTGACCGAGTTTTGGCAGTGATTTGGTTTTTGTGGAAGAAATTGTGTTGCTGTTAAGTCCACCGATAATAATAATAATAATAATAATAATAATAATAATAATGATAATAATAATAATAATAATAATAATAATGGTGATTTATGTATATATATTTTTTCTATGAAGTATGATATGTATAAAGCTTTTTTTTTTTATTCATTGTTCGTATTACATGTAAATATTAAACGTTTAAAGAGACTGATCACACACACACACACACACACACACACACACACACACACACACACACACACACACACATACAGCAATCTCATTTATAATCCATGCACTTGTTTGATTGTAGTTTTATTTACTCGGTGTGTGTGTGTGTGCGTGTGTGTGTGTGTGTGTGTGTGTGTGTGTGTGTGTGTGTGTGTGTGTGTGTACGTGGCTATATTATTATTTATTCATTTTTTTCGTGTGTAGTTTTACTTGTGCGTGACTGTTCCCGTGTGCGTGTCATTGTTTTCAGGTTATGTAAGAGAGAGAGAGAGAGAGAGAGAGAGAGAGAGAGAGAGAGAGAGAGAGAGAGAGAGAGAGGCATGTCTGCCTCATTCAAATTACAATGGGGAACATTTCCTTTTTTTTTTTTTTGTGAGGGATGAATGTTGCATGAGTTATAATATTGAGGAAATTAACAAGACACGTCCTTGGGCGCCTTCATCTTTTGAGACAAGAATTAACTCTCAAACTTGCCTAATGAAGAGATATGTATGAATATGCTAATTCTTTTGTTCCCTTTGTTAAACACTGCTACTACTACTACTACTACTACTACTACTACTACTACTACTACTATTGCAATAATGTTTTCTCATAAATGTTCATCCTAATTCGTGCCAAATATTCCTCACATTCTTACATAACTCGGAAAAAAAAATAAATACTCTACACACATAAATGGGGGGGAAAATAAGTGAGGAATAAAAGGCGAGAAGTTGTCATGCGTGAATAAGTGAAGAGGCATTAGGGAGTCTGATGAGGAGGCTGGATAAACACTCGGCTATGGACGGTGGTGGCGGATGGCGAGTTCCCTGCTTTGATGTTGTATTGTGTGGCTTAACTTGGCTTTTGTGGTGTGCTTATTTATTTTCTTTTATTCCTATGCTCTGGAGTGGTCGTTTATTTTCTGCTGTTTGTTGTGCAGTATTTCATGTTCACCCATTCATTGTCATTTGGTACATTTCCCTTAATCGCTAACCACTTTTTCACACTTCTCGTTCTGCAGTCACCTCCAAACATTACAACGGTTAGAAACTGCAAAATCTATTACTTTACATTCCTTTCTTTCTTGCAGGTGCTTCTAAAGATTTCATACGTTGCTTTTAGTGATGTGAATTGTTGCGTGTCGCAGTGAATAAAGGAGACGTCAGTTGTTCTTATGTATTCAATAAATTTCCAAAGTAAGAAAATATAAACCTCTCCTGAATCTTAAAATTTTCATATTCCATATAGAGTAAAAAATATATCTTGTATCTTTCCAGAGTCAAAGATAAGAAAAAGGGAATCTGTAGCAATTATCAATATTTGCAGTAGTTTTGTGGATTCAGAACTCCAATAATTAAGATTCCATATCAGTTACTAATATTTGGCGTAGATTTTTTGGATCCAGGCACGCGCTCCTTAGACTCCACAGCAGTTACAATTACCAGTGACTCCAACAACTTTGCTCAGCCAGACACAAGACACGCAGATGCTACAGTATTAACTAAACTTTCTGACTCAAACCACAAGGCACTCAGATTCCATACCAATTACGAGCATTTCCAAGAACTTCCAGAACTCAAACCTCCAATAATTAAGATTGCATATCAATTGCTGACGTTTTTGGATGCAGGCACAAGCTACTTAGACTTCCGCAACAATTATGTTTCCAGTAATTTCCCAGTAAGTCGCCAGATGCTCACATTACATTTCAATTACGTACATTGCCAGCAAGTTTCCAGTGTCAGGCACAAGATACCATGATGCGAAAGCAATTACTAAAAATATCAAATAACTTTCCAGACATAAAACACAAAATTATTCGCGTTTCATTAGATTTTTCCAGCATCTACGGTAACTTTTTACATTCAGACGCCAAGGAAATGTTGAAGTAATTAGCTGAGAATATCTACATACTTTTTTATTTTTGTTACAGTTGCTTCAAATCAGGATTAAATTTCAATGCACTTCAAGTTCTGGAAATAAAATACTTCCTGGAAAATAGATATACTTATACGTCATGACATTTCTCTTCTACACACGGCAATAGCATCTCCTTTAGTTAATATGGCCGGGATATTCACCGCTTCTAGAAAATGGAGACATGCTGAATTCTTCGTAGTCTTTCGCTGAACTAAGAATCGAAGTGAAGACGTGGGTGGATTATATAGAAAAAATACAATAAAAACAAATTAAAAACATTTCCCAGAGAGAGAGAGAGAGAGAGAGAGAGAGAGAGAGATATGAGAGGAGTGTAAGGTATATGACGTTGAGGGAATATACGAGGTAAGCCCAGGGGAGTAAGAGAGAGAGAGAGAGAGAGAGAGAGAGAGAGAGAGAGAGAGAGAGAGAGAGAGAGAGAGAGAGAGAGAGAGAGGATAAAAAATGAAGAGATCGTGAGGAGAAATAGAAGACAAAAAGAGGAACAGGAGAGCAGGTGGAGAAGGAGGAAAAGGAGGAGGAGGAAAAGGAGAAAACGAAGGGGACAGGAAAAGAAAAGGAAAAGTAAGAATATGAAGGGAAAGGACGAGGAAAGTGTGAGAGGAAAAGGAGGAGGAGGAGGAGGAGGCCGAGAATAGGAAATGAAGAGAGAATACTAGGAATAGGAAAGGACGATGAAAGTGGAAGAAGGAAAAAGAAGAGTAGGAGGAAGAGGAGGAGGAAGAGGAAAAGAACAGAAAGTGTATTGAAAATTTAGAGAGAGAGAGAGAGAGAGAGAGAGAGAGAGAGAGTGTGTGTGTGTGTGTGTGTGTGTGTGTGTGTGTGTGTGTGTGTGTTTACATTTCACACGCTTTTTCTAGGAAATGTCTATTAATTTAGCGGTAGTATGTGAGGTGTGAATACCTGACTCTCTCTCTCTCTCTCTCTCTCTCTCTCTCTCTCTCTCTCTCTCTCTCTCTCTCTCTCTCTCTCTCTCTCTTGCTCGCGTTTTCTTTCCTTCATTTCAAGATTTTGTTCAGTTTTCTGATTCAAAGTTAAAAAGTCGACACGTAGTAAGCATCGTAAATCACTCCTCCCCCTCCTCCTCCTCCTCCTCCTCCTCCTCCTCCTCCTCCTCCTCCTCCTCCTCCTCCTCCTCACGTTCCTCTCTTCTCTCTGCTGTCTTTTCATTTATTCTCCCTTCTTTTTCTCTTCTTCTCCCCCCTCTTGTGTTCTCTCCTATCTCCCGCCTCCTTTCCTCTCTTCTATCCTGTTCTCTTCCCTCTTCTTCTTTATCCTCCTCCTTCTTTCTTGATCTCTTCGATTTTCCCGTTTTCCTACTTTCTTTCTCTCCTCCTCCTTCTCCTCCTCCTCCTTCTCTTCCTCTTCCTCTTCCTTTTCTTCGTCCTTTTCTTCCTCTTCTTCTTCCTCCTCCTTCTCCACACCTGTGTCCACATCTTCTTTCTCTGCCTCATCTTCTTTCTTCCCTCCTTTTCCTCTCCATCCTTCTAGATCTGCACCTCGGCCTCCATGTCTTCCTCCTCCTCCTCTTCCTCCTCCTCCTCCTCCTCCACCGCCGCCGCTGCCGCCGCCGCCGCCGGAAGTTTTGCAGGCAGGCCTCACTCTCATTATAACATTATTGGACATACAAACTTTTGCACCCAAGACATTGGCGTTGAGGAAGTGACTTGAATTTTTTAGATTGTGAAGGAAGACGAGAAGGAGCAGGAGGAGGAGGAGGAGGAGGAGGAGGCGGAGAAGTGGAAAGTTATATATTGACTAATGTTTTTTTTTTACCTATGTTTTTATTATTATTATTATTTGTGTGATTTTAGTTTTGTTTTGTTTTTCGAGTGTGTGTGTGTGTGTGTGTGTGTGTGTGTGTGTGTGTGTGTGTGTGTGTGTGTGTGTGTGTTGTTGACAAAAGAATATTGCGTCACTGAATACCTTGATTGGATAGATCAGTAAACAAGTTGATGAATAGACAGAAAAAGAGAGTAAAACAGGTTGGTAGGTAGATAAATATATATACTCGTGCGTGTATCTGTTTACCCGTCTCTCTGTCTGTCTGTCTGTCTGTTTGTCTATCTGACTGTCCAGCTGTTTGTATGTCTGTCTGTATCTGCTTATCTATCTATCTCTCTATGATTGTCTATCTCTTTATCTATCTGACTGCTTCTGTCTGTATCTCTCCTTCCCTCCCTCCCTCCCTCCCTCCCTCCCTACATCTGAGATTCCAACAAACTCAACAATTCCAACATTTCTTTTCTATTTAATTCCTGCCATGTCGTCCTTCATTATATTCATCCCGGGACGCGATTGGTGGATTGGGAGAAGGGAAAACACGGCCATTATCCTCCATTGTATGAAAATGGAGCGTGATGGAGGCAATTTTCCGCTCGTCCTCTTCTTGGCTTTTTTGTTTGCGATGCTGGAAGTTATATGGGCGAGTTGGGCGTCCCCTCTCTCTCTCTCTCTCTCTCGTGTGTGTGGTTTCATTTGAATGGGGAATTGAAATGGAAACTTTTCTCTGCTCACCCGTAGAATTCTTGTTCGGTCTTAGATGCACACTTGTAGATAGACAGAGAGACAGACAGACAGAGAGAGAGACAGACAGACAGACAGACAGAGAGACAGACAGACAGACAGACAGGCAGACAGACGGACAGAGAGACAGACAGACAGACAGACAGACAGACAGACAGACAGACAGACAGACAGACACACATACACACATACACGAATCTAAAAAAAAATTAATATCAAGACGTTGACATACAAAATACACCTAAACATTCACTTTTCCTTCCTTCTTTCCTTCCTTTCCTTCCTTTCCTTCCTTCTTTTCTCTCCTTCCTCGCTCCTTCCTCCCCAAAATAAGCCTCACAGGGAGCCAAAGAGAGCATTACTGGAATATATTGCAAGTCTCACGGTAAGTTAAATGAGGTAATACTTTTCACGAATGTTACGTTAAAAGTAAAGCTTCTCGCGCTGCCACTCCACCTGACTTCCGGCCGTCTCACCTGTAAAGCTCACCTGCCCTCCGTTAACTTTCTCTTTTCTACCTTTATTGTTTTCTTTTCTTTTTTTTTTTTTGTATCGTTGCTTATTATTATTTTTTTTTCTATTATTTTTGTTGGGGTATTTTTTTTTTATGTTACTTTTTCGTTGGTGTATTTTTTTTTTTTTTGTGATGTATTTTTTCTTTCTTTTTTTTGTTTGGTTTGATTTATATTGATTTTTTTTCTTTTTTGTGTAATTTTTTTTTAGGTATTTTTTGTGTAGTTATTTTCATTTTTTTGTGTAATTTATTTATTTATTTTTTTTTTTTGGTTTAATTTCTTTGTTTTAGTGATTTACTTTTTGTTGGTGTTAACTTTTTTTTAATGTTCGTTGTTAGTGTATTTTTTTTTTGAATGGTGTAATTTATTTATTTGTTGGTGTAATTTATTTGTTTGTTGGTGTAATCTTTTTTTTGTGACATTCTTTAGTTTTTATTATTGTTTTTATTCATTTATTTTATTTTTTTCATTTATTATTATTTTTATTTTCCTTTTTTTGTTTATTTGTATAATTTTAATGCATTTTTTTTGTAGTTTTTTTTCATTATTTTGTTTTTTTCCCTTTACCTTTTCTTCATCATTGCAACTATTTATATTTTATTTTTTATCATTGCGACTTACTTCTTTTGTATGTTTCATTGTATTTTCATTCTTTTATTTCTGTAATGTATTTTCTTAAGTTTTTATTTGTAATTCTTGTAACTTCTTTATATTCTTGTGTAGTTTCATGCTTGTATTCCTGTAAAGTATTTCATTTTTCCTTTTTTTTTTGTCACTATATATATTTTTCTTTTTATTTCATTTTTTTTCTTTGATATTTTCTCTCACTGTATTTCTCATCTCTTTTATCACCGTAATGTATTTTCTTATTTTATTACCGTAACTGTTTTCATTTTTCTTTGTTACTGTAACGTATTTCGAAGATATTTTTTTTTTTTTTTGGTCTAGCTACGGGGCAACAGTAAATGGTTGTTGTTGTTGTTGTTGTTGTTGTTGTTGTTGTTGTTGTTGTTGTTGTTGTTGTTATCTGTTATTTGTTGTTGTTATCTGTTGTTGTTATTGTTGTTGTCATCGTCATTGTTGCTGTATTATATTTTTGTATGTTTTGTTGTAATTATTATTATTATTATTATTATTATTATTATTATTATTATTATTATTATTATTATCATTAGGAGTAGTAGTAGTAGTAGTAGTAGTAATAGTAGTAGTTGTAGTATCTTCATCATCATCATCATCATCATCATCATCATCATTATCATTATTATCATTACTGCATTTATCATTTTTATTGCTAATTACTTCTTTTTTTTTTTTTTCCTTCATTTATCATCACAGCACTCCCGCGTATTGACCTCAGGTGAACCATTCGGAACTCACCCATTGATTAGTCTTCACAAGGGAGTCTTTTCTGTCGTGGCGGGGCGTAATGTTGTGTTTGCTTACTCGATACTCCAACCTCCCCATGTGACAAGGCTCTTTTTGGGGGGTAACTGTCTGGGTGGGGTGTCATTGTGTCCATCGTATTTTTGCTTCCCTTTCCTCTTCGTGTTTTTTTATCCTTCTATTTTATTTTATTTCTATTTTTATCTCTTTTTTTCGTTGCGTCACTTCATGCTCTGTTAATCGATGAGAGGAGGATCGTCTCTCTCTCTCTCTCTCTCTCTCTCTCTCTCTCTCTCTCTCTCTCTCTCTCTCTCTCTCTCTCTCTCTCTCTCTCTCTCTCTCTCTCTCTCTCTCTCTCTCACACACACACACACACACACACACACACACACACACACACACACACACACACACACACACACACACACACACACACATTATTATTATTATTATTATTATTATTATTATTATTATTATTATTATTATTATTATTATTATCATCATCATTATTATTGCCATTAACATTATAGCCACCATTGCCGTGAAGTTATTAATATCATAGATAATACTGTGAACAGTGCTGGGCAAAGCAATAAAGCTTTGGACAAAAGTATGTGCTGCAGGAACTATTAATCAGCTGAATACCAAATACCCGGCTCAGGTGTGTCGCCTCTCCCCTTTTCACGTAGGAAGAGGAGGAGGAGGAAGAAGAGGAAGAGATAAAAGGGAGGAAGAGGAAGAAGCGCAGGAACTTTGCATTTAAACCTTGACTTTACGCCTTGATCAAAACCATCCAGCGCATTTTAAGGTCTTGCGTGCGTGAAAGAAGGAGATAAACAGGGTGAGAGATAGACCAGCTCCCCTCGGTGGCTCCCTGTTCCCGCCCCGCACCAGGAAGGCTGAAAGAGAGGCAGTCTGTGGGTGGCGGACAATACCTTTTAGCTAATGAGAACGAGACTGCGGGCGCCCCCATTAGCAGTATGGAGGAAGCTGTTTGATGACAGTC
Organism: Scylla paramamosain; assembly: GCF_035594125.1. Taxonomy (NCBI): domain Eukaryota; kingdom Metazoa; phylum Arthropoda; class Malacostraca; order Decapoda; family Portunidae; genus Scylla; species Scylla paramamosain. The sequence continues at coordinate 14,914,781 of NC_087185.1, forward strand.
CTCCGCAGCCCACCTGGTCAGACTCACCTGGGCACCTCGCACAGAGAGAGAGAGAGAGAGAGAGAGAGAGAGAGAGGGGGGGAACAGAGAGAGAACTGACAGATAAGCGAACAGAGAAAAATTCATATTGGCGAAGAGACAGACAAAAATGTAGACAAAGACGGACAGAGATACGAAATAGGCAAGCAGACAAGATAGAAATAACAAAACAGACAGATAGATAGATAGATAGATAGATAGATAGATAGATAGACAGATGGGTAGATAGATATTCAGATGCATGTTAATAATGCCTTGATTAACAATGATAACTCTAAATGATACAACTTAGCTAATTGTAGTCCATATATTAATGTTACTCCGAAACAAACCCTAAATAACCAATTACGAAACTAATTATACAACCGCAAGATGTCATGAATACTCTCGCATACAACCTCATTACTCATGTTTCCACTAAATGTGTACAACCTCATTACTCATGTTTCCACTAAATGTATACAATCTCATTACTTATGTTTCCACTAGATGTATATAACCTCATTACTTATGTTTCCACTAAATGTGTACAACCTCATTACTTATGTTTTCACTAAATGTGTACAACCTCATTACTTATGTTTCCACTAAATGTATCCAACCTCATTACTCATGTTTCCACTAAATGTATCTTCTAAACAGTTGACTGAATAATGATTTCTTATTTATTGAGTCACAGGACAGTTCTCCACGACATGTCCTTCCGTATGGATTGAACCACACGTACGTAAACGTTCCTCCACCGGGAGGCGACTCCGCCCCGCCTGCTCCATCGTCCAGTCTCGGTCGCCAGCGAATGCCCTGAAACCCTGAACCATGTCAAAGGGACTGTGGAGATCATTTATTACGTCTTACTTTGTACATGTCATGCACCGCCATCGTAGGATTAATATCTCTGTACACGTTACACCTCGCTGTTCCCGACGTCAGTATAGGCCTGTGTACATTGCCAACCATTATCCCGAGTGTATTTATTTACAATCCTAGAAACATGTGCATTTATGGCCCAAATACTCCTGACAATAAGACTGAACGGATCATCAATCATACCAGATCTTTCCTGCCTTAACCTGTGAAAAAAATTGTGTTGTTTTAGTTGTAAAAAGTCTGACAAGATTGGGTAACCTAGTTTTGCATAGTAAGCGAGGATAGAAGTGTTCTTTCTGACCCCCAACACCTTCATAGCTCAGTGGTACAGTCTGATGATAACAGGCTTCTTGTCAGCACCGAGCCATGATTCACTCCCGAACAAAAGTGACGACGTGAGAGCTGCTTCAAACACTCTGCGCTTTACAACGAACGGAATTATTTTTCCTCATAAATTAAACAACGGTGTTATTTTTCCTCATAAATTAAACAAATTTCAAAACCTGTCAGATTTTTCTTTTTGCAGACAAGCAGACGGACGGAGAGATACTAGGCAGGGAGACAAACAGACCAGAGAGAGAGAGAGAGAGAGAGAGAGAGAGAGAGAGAGAGAGAGAGAGAGAGAGAGAGAGAGAGAGAGAGTTATGAAGCAGATGATTTCTCCCACTCAAGATGACGGATTGCAGTTATTGTAAAGAAAATGATGAACGTTTGTCGACACGCGCGGTGATATATCGGCGTGTGCAAAGTGAGGCACGCTTAATGTTAATGAATCACACTTAACATCAATGAATCGCTGTGAAGACTTTTTATGCCGAGATTCTAAAGATTACCGCTGCATTTCCAGTGATTCTCGCCGGCATGAAAACTGGGACGGGAACCTGAACCTGCGGGGACGAGTGAGCGCCGCAAAAAAGTGTGAATATTGAAGGCATTTACATACACAAGTAGGTACGTCAGGTTTCATGTCGAGAGTG
>NC_087185.1:14921663-14929163 GCF_035594125.1 Scylla paramamosain
ATTTCTCTCTCTCTCTCTCTCTCTCTCTCTCTCTCTCTCTCTCTCTCTCTCTCTCTCTCTCTCTCTCTCTCTCTCTCTCTCTCTCTCTCTCTCTCTCTCTCTCTCTCTCTGTTTTTTGCTTCTTCCCTCAATCCCTCAGTCTCATTCATTTTTTCTTCCTCCTTCCCTCCCTCCTTCCCTCCCTCCCTCCCTCCTTCCCTCCCTCCCTTACAAGTACATTATATTTTGCACAATGCAGCGTTCTCTCTTCTCTCATTGCTCTGGTTCTTGCTTATGAAACTGGTCTGCTTTTTAATACAGCCAAAGGTTCCCTCCATTATAATGTGTTCGTCATTTGTAAGGACATGGAGTTCCGTTTTTAATTGGTTGTTTAAAATTAGCTTGTTTTATTCTATTCTGGGATATAATTGCAATGTTTCCTTTTTACTCTAACCTAGCATTATATTTTTTTTCCTGAAGATATTCCAAGGATTTAATTATGGTCATTTATTTACTTATTCAGGAAAGAAAGAACAAACAGTACAGGAAGACACAAAACCTGCTTAATTACTGGTACATAAAAAACAAAAACAAAAATGAATAGAAAGTAAAGAAAACACTAAAGGCGGTGACCTCGACCAGCTCTGTAATGCATGCGGGGAAAAGTCCATCCACATCATGACACTGAACTGCAGCAGCGTTTTGGCACCAGCAGTAACGCAAAATATCATGTGAGCTTGGAATCTGCTGGTGAATAACGCAGCAGGCGAGGCAGCAGCAGCAGAGGCAGAGCGAGGCGAGAGGTGGTGGGCATTTATTGGATCATTCTAAAGGTTATTCTTACCGCCGATCGATGCGCCGCTTCTGAGACCGTGTGGAGTGTCGACAGGGCGTCCTGACAGCGGCCCACTCCCTCTCACACTCTCCCTCACGCCCTCCCTCGCCGCCTCCCGCTGTGCCTGCTGCCTCGCCTCTTGCTGCTGACACTTTTATACTTCTTGCTTTATCTGACGTCTTGCTAATGCTACTTCGACTACTGTTTCTACTACTACTACTACTACTACTACTACTACTACTACTACAGCACCTTTCATCACCATCATCATCATCTTTCCTTCTTCTTCTTCTTCTTCTTCTTCTTCTTCTTCTTCTTCTTCTTCTTCTTCATGCTTGTGTTTTTATTCTAAACATTGCTATATCTTCCTCTCTTCGTATCCTTCGTATTCTTTGTATCTCCTTTATTTTATTTCCTGTATTATCCTTTCATCATTTTCTACCCTTCATTTTTCCTTCTCCTTCTTCTCTTGCTATATTTCTTGTCTTGCTTTCATTCGTAATCTTACTTTGAATGCTATTTTTAATTTTCTTCGTATTCTTGTTCTTAGTTCTTTTCTTGTATTCCTCCCTCTATCATTGTTTTTTCACGTGCTTATTTGTGTTCTTTTCCTTCTACTGGATGTTATTTTTAGTCTTCTTATTCATCGTATTCTTCCTTTTGTCTTATTCTTGTTATCATCTTGTTCTTATTCCTGCTTTTATTCTCACGTTGCATGTCTTTTATTATGTTATGTATTGTTTTTTTTTCCTCCTAATTCTAGACACTTTCGTTATTTTTATCATAGTACTGTTGTTATTATAATTTTATTCGCAAAAGTACGTAGTGAAAGTTTCTGTGACGAAATTATAATTCATTTTTTTTACTTTTCTTCTATTTCTTCATAGATTTGTCCGTTATTTTTATCATAGTATTATTCTAAATCTCATTTTTCTCATCATTGTTATTTTATTTTGGAAAGGTACGTTGTGAAGGTTTGCGACATTATTTTTTTTTTTTACTTTTCTCCTGGCTTTACATAGATTTGTCCGTTATTTTTATCATAGCGTTATTTTCTTTACCCTTATCGTTATTATTTTCATTTGGAAAGGTACATAGTAAAAGCTTTCTTGACGTATATCGTGTTACGGAGAGTGAAAACATATCAAATTTCAACAGACTAGATATTATGAACACATTTTTCCCCCTTCCCTTCCGTCGGCTCCTCCTGTCGCGTGACGGTCACTTGTGTTAAGATGAAAAAAATATATCACTTTCTCCCCCCGCCGTGTATTGTTAGAGGCATCGATTTTGTGGCATTGGTTCAGGAGGGAAGAGAAACTCACCTAGCTCGCCTCGCCTTTGATATCTTTGTGTTCTTGTGTAACTTCACCACATCTGGGAATCTGACAAAACCTGCGCTCTTTCTCTCTCTCTCTCTCTCTCTCTCTCTCTCTCTCTCTCTCTCTCTCTCTCTCTCTCTCTCTCTCTCTCTCTCTCTCTTCTATTTACCTCTCTTATTTTCCCTCATCCTCTTTCCATTATCATTGCTCCCTCACCTTTCTCCCTCACCTTTCCTCCCTCGCCTTTCCTCCCTCACCTTCTCTCGTCACGATGTCTCCCTCACCAATCTTCCCCACTTCACTCCTTCACACCTGTTCTCCCTCACCTGTCGTTTTTCCCTCACTTCCCTCCCTCACCTGCCCTCCCTATCTCCTTCCCTCTCGTGTTTACCTGTCTCGGAGTAACACTTTCTTTTCCTCCAATCCCTTGACACCTTTCTTTCCTCCGCCTCTCACAAGCGTCTCACACGAACTCTCTCGCTCTCCTTCCGCCTCCTCCTTCTTCCGCCTCTTTTTCCTGTTTGTCCTGTTTTCTCCCATTTTTTTTTCTCCTGCTCCTCTTCCACGATTCTCTCTTTCTCTCCTTCTCTCCCTTGCACTACATTCACTGTCTCTCTCATTTCTGCCTCGTTTTCCTCCCAACGCCGCAAACCAAGGCATCAAAACTTGCAAATTCGAATAACACGCGAAACTTGCCGGAGACTCGCTTGGTAGAAATTAATCGCCGCACGAAAGCGAAGAATATTTTAAGATTTCCTCGAATATAAATCAGGAGGGACATCCTTATTCTTTAATGCTCAGTGAAGAAGGAGGGAGAAGGGGAGGAAGAGAAGGTGCATTGCAGTCTAGGAAGAGAAAGAGAGAGTTGAGATTTTGCATATTAAATCATTCAGGTCTGTAGAAAGGATGAAATATGTACAGAACAAAGAGTGGTGATGTACGAGGTAATGTGGTGGTGGTGTGCTGACCGCGGGGCCTTTACTGGGGCGGAGTGGGTTGGTTGCCTTCTCCAATTTGCTCTGCCTGACAAAAAGAGCGGCGTTCCGTGAAAGACCTGAAGGGGAGGAAGAGTAGGAGGAGGAGCACGCTGACTCATGCTTAATGCTATAGTGTGTGTTTGTGTGTCTGGGTGTGTGTGGGTGTTTTATATCTGTGTTTTCTTTGCTGTTTGTTTTGTGTGTTTGGTTGTTGTGTGATTATGTTAGGTTGCATTTATCTTTTTGGTTTTGTTTTTTCGTTTTTTTTTTCTTCCTCGTATTTTTTTTTTTGTTTCATTTTTTCTTGTCTTGTCACTGTTTCATATTGTGAGCTACAGTGTAATTTTGTTGTCAGTGATTTATCTACAGCTTCATATTCTTCTTTGTATGCGTGTGTGTGTGTGTGTGTGTGTGTGTGTGTGTGTGTGTGTGTTCTTTTGTCATTGTATATGATCTCACTTTTTTTTTTAACTGATCATAATTACGTTTCATGTATTTTTTTATTGACTCTGATGTTTAGTTTGGCATTACTATTATTATTATTATTATTTAGCTAAAATTCCGCTGCATTTATTATATTTATCTTGGTGTACGATAGTTATATGTTCGAATCTCTCTCTGTCTCTCTCTCTCTCTCTCTCTCTCTCTCTCTCTCTCTCTCTCTCTCTCTCTCTCTCTCTCTCTCTCTCTCTCTCTCTCTCTATTCTCTCTCTCTCTCTCTCTCTCTCTCTCTCAGGCAGAATTGTTCTTTTATGGATACGCGTAAAGCAACATGACGTTTTATGATAGAGTCACTCGGCTCGCATCCCGGTTAACGGCGCCCGTCCATCCTGGCATTGTTGAGACGCTGTCCATCCTGGGAGTCGCAAATGACCACGCATCTCCTCCTCTCCTCTTTGATGGCCGACTGATTGATGGTGAAATATAGTGATTTTTTGGTCATTTTTCCTCCTCCCTCACTCTCTTTTATCACGTCTTGAGTGGGGAGTTCTTTTTTTTAGTGTTATTTTTTTTCTATATTTTATGATTCCAGTGTGTGCTGAAATATATATATATTTTTTACTTTTTTTTTTCTACTCCTGGTGTATGTCTCTCAATTTCCTGTCACATGAATTCTTGGGAGATCTTGAGTGAGTTTCTTTCTCTTTCTTTCTTGGTATTTTTCTATTTCTTTGTCTGCGTTATGCTATGTTTTTTTTTTCCTATTATTATTTCATCTGTGATTAGTTTCCCAAGAGCTGCGGATTTCTTTATTTTTATTTTTATTTTTTTTTCATCTTTTACTTTCTTGCTGTTATGATTGATTGCTTCGCCTTGTTTCTTTGTGGTGTTTTTTCTTAGTTTTTTCTTATGATGCAAGTCTTTCATTACCTTCCCCTGCTACGTAATCTATTAGTTGATTTTTCTCCGTTCTCCATGTGGTTTTCTTACGTGTTTTTCTTTCCTTTCTTTCTTTTTATCTCTTTTTTTTTGTTTCTCATTGTTTCTTTATTTCTTGATTTCTCTTTCGTCGTCGTAGTCTTGTTGTTGTTGTTGTTGTTGTTGTTGTTGTTGTTGTTGTTGTTGTTGTTGTTGTTGTTGTTGTTGTTGTTGCTGGTGTTGTTGTTGTCGTTCTCTATTTATACGATCCCTTTTAGATAAGATCGTAATATCTAGCTTTCTTCTCCTTTATCTCCTTCATCATCTCAAGACAACACGTTTCTACTACTGCGTCTCTCTCTCTCTCTCTCTCTCTCTTCTCTCTCTCTCTCTCTCTCTCTCTCTCATCTCTCTCTCCTCTCTCTCTCTCTCTCTCTCTCTCTATCTCTCTCTCTTCTCTCTCTCTCCTTCTCTCTCTCTCTCTCTCGCTCTCAGGCTGTTGTTGGGAATTTAATGTAGCTTCCTTCAGGAGGTGGATTGGATTCAGAGTGTCATGGAGAGAACCTTTATGGGCCGCGGGAGGGAACGGGGCGCTCGTGACGGCACCACCACCACCACCACCACCACTACCAATTCCAACACTTTTACCCACTACGAATTGCCACTACAACTACTACTACTACTACTACTACTACTACTACTACATACTACTACTACTACTACTACTACTACTACTACTACTACTACTACTACTACACTTTCAACACCCCCACTCTTTCTGTCAACACCGCCACAACCACCATCCAACACCCACCACCAACAACAACAACAATGACAACACTTATGATCACCATTACTGCTAACACCTCCTCCTCCTCCTCCTCCTCCTCCTCACTCCTCCTCCTCCTCCTGCTTCCTCTCAAGTAGAGGTATTTTTCGGACCACTTCGCTGGATTGAGAAGAGAGAGAGAGAGAGAGAGAGAGAGGAGAGAGAGAGAGAGAGAGAGAGAGAGAGAGAGAGAGAGAGAGAGAGAGAGAGAGAGAGAGAGTACTGTACATTATTGACTTCCACTAAAATTTGATGTTGCTCGTTATAACATACCTCAACTCATCTTGCTTAATTAAACACTTGCTCTCTACTTCCTCAGGTGTGTTGGGGAGCCGGGCAGGTGAGGCAGTGAGGCAGCGGGGCAGGGGTAGCAGGTTTAGCGTGGTGACGGGCGCTGCTGTGTTTCTCGTAAGCTGAGTGTCTGCTTTCCCGTTAAAGAAAGTGAGCAAAAGTTTGGTGCAATTAAGTTAGTTGTGACCGTGTTTATGTTGGTCTTCATTGGTCTGACGTGTTGGGTGAGTTATTTGTTGAGCAAATTCGTAATTTTTTTTTTTTTTTTTTTTGAGTTACGTAATGTTTTGAGTTGTATTGTAATTTGTGTTTTTATTTATTCACTTATTTTCTATTTATTTATTTATTTGTTTATTTGCTTTTTTTGGGGGGGATTGAACATAAAGACCATGGTTTTTTTTTATATTTTATTTATTTATTTATTTATTTATGTTGTTATTGTGTAAATTCGTGTATGCATTATCTTTATGGGTAGGGAGTTGTGGTCAGTGCATACGTGATTTTTATTATTATTTTCCTCTCCACAGATTTGATTACACTGTCGCTTCGTAACTTATAAGTGGAATACCATAACTTTAATATATTTGTTTATTAACTTCCTGTGTTTTGATTTGAACCGTTTAGGATTTTCTGTAGAAACAGCAATGCAACATTTTCAATTTTCCTGTTAAGTTGATTGGCATTCTGTCGTTTTGCAACTTATACGGAAATGGAATACCATAATTTTTAACTATTTATTTATTAACTTTCTATATTTTTATTCGAACTGTTTAGGATTTTCTGTATAAACGTCTATACAACATTTCAATTTTCCTCTTAAGTTGATTGGCATTCTGTGGTTTTGCAACTTATAAGGAAGTGGAATACCATAACTTCTATCTATTTATTTCTATTATTTCTTTGCTTTTAGACTTCCAATGCTTTGATTCGAACTATCAAGGATTTTCTGTAGAAACGTGTATACAACATTTTCAGCTCTCTGCTTAATTTGATGGGGATTTTGCCTCGTAGATTACACGCACGTTCTGTAAACAATAAATAAATGAAAAATCGTGTCTTTTCTTGTGTTGTTTTGTAAATATTGTTTTACAGAATATTTTACCTGTAACTTCTGTATTATTTCCCTTTAAATTTAATAACCATTTCATCTTGTAAGTTATCAGAAAGAGGAGCTTCGTAATTCTATATATGCGGTTTTGTAATAATTGTTCTCGTAGTTATCATTGTGCATATCACTTTTTCTTCCTTGTCAGTTTCATTAGCTTACAACGGATCTGAATTTGCTTTTGATCGAAATCCAGTTTAATTCTTTACTCCTTATTTAAAGTGAGCAAACAGGCGGAATAGGATCTAAAAAAATAATGAAAGAAGGGGTGGAAATGATTAAAAAGGACAAAAGTAAGTAACGAAGGGAAGAGAGGAAAGGGAGGAGCTGAAAAGAATTGAAGAGATATGGGGAAGAATAAGATAAATATATGAAATTAGACACTGGATGAAAAGAAAGGAAAGCAATCAGACGACGAGATAAAAACGGAATAGCTGAAAGAAGTTAGACAATAAGAAAGATGAGAAGGAGAAATGAAGGAAAGGAAAGAAGGAAGGAGAGAGAGAGAGAGACGGTGACAAAATAAAGGACAGAGGGAGGAAATGGAAATGGAAAAGAAACAAAGAAAAGATAAAAGGTGAAAAAAGAGAAGATCGCAAAGAAGGAAAATTAAAGAAAAAAAAAGAAAAAAATACACTAAACGAAATGAAGGAAGCGAAAAAGAGAATAAAGAAAGAAAGAAAAGGAGCAAAAACAAAGAACTGGATAAAGAAAGGAAGTAAAACAGAAATCAGGAGGGAAAGAAAAATAGAAAGAAGAATCAAGAAAAGCGTAAATGAGAGACAGAGAAGAAAGAGAGAGAG
>NC_087185.1:14934163-14951663 GCF_035594125.1 Scylla paramamosain
AAGGAGGAGGAAGAAAAACAGAGAAAGGAAGACGATGGTAAAAAGAAGAGGAAGATAATAATTAAAAGAAAACAAGGAAGAAAGTTAGAAAATTATGAGTTTTAGGTCCGGAAGGAGGAAGAGGGAGAGAAGAAGGAAGAGAATAAGGAGATTAAAATGAGAATGAAAAAAAAAGAAAAAATGAGAAGGATTACGTTTGCTGAGAGAAGGAAGAGAGGAGGAAGAGGAAGAGAATAAGGAGAACAAGAAGGTGATAATTGAAAAGAAAAGAAAGAATGTAAGAAAACTATCACTTTCTAATTCGGAAAGGAGGAAGAGAAGAAAAGGAGGTTAAGAAGATCATTGAGGATGAGAATGAAAGGAAAGGAAAGAAAGAAGAATATAAGTTTTGAAGCCACGAAAAGGAAGAAGAAAGAGAGAAAGAAAAGAAGAGAAGATACGAAAAAGAGGAATGGAAACAAGAAAGAAAGAAAAAATAAATAAACACATTAGGTATTATTTTCGTTTCTGATTAGTTCGCAGTCACGTGAACCCAAGGAGGAGGTTGAAGAGGAGGAGGAGGAGGAGGAGGAGGAGGAGGAGGAGGAGAAAGAATATGAAGAAGCAAAGGAGGAGGAGGAAGGTGGAGAAGAAAAGTTTAAGAAGCTTGATGAAACGAAAAAAAATATGAAATAAATATGAAGAAAAGAAAAAAAAAATTGCCACAGCACTCAGGAAAAGAAGAAAATGGAGGAGGAAGACACTATGTACAAGAAGAAGAAGAAAAAGAAGACCGAAGAAAGAGATGAGAAGTATGATGAAAATTGAAAGAAAAGACGAAAGTTGATGAGTAAGAAGAAAAGAATTATTGCACACGCACAAAAACGAAGAATAAGAAGAAACAAGAAAAAAAGGAAAATAAGAAAGAATAAAGAAAGTGAGCAAGAAGAAGATATCACACATATGAAAGGACCAATCCTCCTCTTCCTCCTCCTCCTCCTCCTCCTCCTCTTTTTTTGCTTTTCCTTCTTATCCTCCCTACCCACTTCTTATCCTCCTCATTCTCTGCTTCTGATCTTCACTTCACCACTCGCTTCTCTCAATCTTCTCCTTCCACCTCTTCAGTATTTCATTCCCAGTGCTCGTCTCGTCTCATCTCGCTCGATATCTCGCGAGAACAGATGAGCCAAGAGTCTAATACATATTCGTCTTAGCTTATATTTCAAACTTCTATAACGAAATTCTCTCTCTCTCTCTCTCTCTCTCTCTCTCTCTCTCTCTCTCTCTCTCTCTCTCTCTCTCTCTCTCTCTCTCTGCTCTTTTTTTCTTTTCTTTTCTTTTTTTTATTGCTGGTTTTACCTTTTTTTCACTCTTTATCCTCTAAGTCATCTTCCCTCCTCCTCTTCCTCCTCCTCCTCCTCCAGGCAGTTAAAGCTGGTGGAGTGAGAGAGTGATTGGACTCCACCACCGCCCGCCGCTACCACCACCACCACCACCACCACCACCACCACCACCACCACTCACCCAGCCATCTCGCCCCCAAAGAACAACAAGAGCAGGTTTCGTCCCTCAACACCCCAGCGGCCCGTGAGCCAAATAACAGCCCGCTCAGTGTTGATATATCGATGCGGGCGGACGAGAGGGAGCGAAACGAGCCATTAACGATCCGCGGAGTGTTAACGGAAAGAAAAAAGAGAAAATAAGCGAGAAAAAAAAAAAATACTGCAAAGAGAGAGAGAGAGGTGTTGAAAAAAAAAATAAGAATCGAGGTGAATTGAACTGGAGTTTTGTTTGTTTTTCTATTACAAAGGAAGGTAATGACGAATGCAACTCATTTCCTTTACTTTTTGTACCTCCTTTTTTTTCCCCACTTTTTTTTTTTCGTTCTGGTGCGTAAAGTGAGCGAGTGTACGAGAATAAGTTCATGGAGAATAAACAGGAGACAGAGAACGAAGAAGAGAAAGGCAGAAGAAATAGAGGAAATAAGTTGAAGGAAGAAGGGGGAAGAATAGGAGAACCAGATGAAATGAAACGAAACTAGAAAGAGGGAATAAATGTAAGGAAAGGAGAAATAGCAGAACGAGGAGGAAGGAGAAATAAGAGACAGGAATACGGGACGAAACTGAGGAGAAGAGGAATAGGAAGAGAAGAGGAGGAAGAGGAAGGAATGAGAAAGAAAGTGTAGAGTTCAAGGACGTTTTATTAAGTGTGAGTCATGAATACAGAATGAAGAAGAAAGAGAAATAATAGCAAGTCATGATGTATTCTTGCCTACGATGATAAACGCAGCCACAGGATGAAGTGTACTGCTATCACAAAGGCAGAGAGAGAGAGAGAGAGAGAGAGAGAGAGAGAAGAGAGAGAGAGAGAGAGAGAGAGAGAGAGAGACAGACAGACAGACAGAGAAACAAGATTTATTTATATTTTGATTTATGCAAAAGAATTAAATAGCATTGAGGTTTGTATTGGCTGACAGACAGACAGACAGCTAAACACTGGCAGGAACAGCTAACACCATTACCATTTTGAAGGTAGATAGACAGTTATTAATACTCCAGAAATCACGAGACACACAGACGGACAGACAGACAGACGCAGAGGCAAGGACAGCTAGACAGGAACAGGGACAGCAAATATTCCTATGTATACGACAGACAGTGATTAATGCTCCAAAAACCACGAAAGACAAACAGATAGACAGATAGATACAGACATAGACAGATAGACAGACAGATAATGCTATACAAAGACAAGACACCAAACAATTACTGCGTATTTTGAAGACTGTGATTAATTCTTTAAAAACACAAGATCTGTATTGGCTAAGAGAGAGACAGACAGACAGAGACACAGACAAACACAGACAAACAGATAGAGAGGAACAAGGCAGCAAACATTCCCACGTATTCTAAAGATAGGCAGGCGATGATAAATACTCAAAACACACACACACACACACACACACACACACACACACACACACACACACACACACAAGGGAGACAAAGAGACAGAGAGTCAGACAGATAGACAGAGACGGCTAGACAGCAAGCATTCGTACGTATTTTGAAGGTAGACAGGAGGTGAGTGAGCAGTTTTGCACAAACCACAGAGTCAGCCAGAGAGAGAGAGAGAGAGAGAGAGAGAGAGAGAGAGAGAGAGAGAGAGAGAGAGAGAGAGAGACTTAGACAGGCACGAGACAGAAACCATTCCCACTTATTCTGGGTGTGGCTGAGTAATTTTGCACAAACCACGAAGGAGACTGACAGACAGAAAGAGACAAACAGACAGACAGAGAGAGAGAGAAGCAAACAAACAGGCAGAGAAACAGACAGACAGAGACTTAGACAGGGGTAAGTAAGACAGCAACCATTCCCACGTATTTTGAGGGTACAGTAGGCAGGCGGTGGGTGATTAATGCTACAAACACCACGAGACCTTCCATGAGTTTGCCATTATGTCGGGTACTTCCTCTGATTTCCCCCGAGGTGCCCCGAGCTCCCCCCGCCGTGACGCGCGCTTCCTACTGCTCCTAAGCCATGAAAAAATATTGCTCCCCCTGGCAACGATGACGAAGAGGGAAACACGCTGACGTCTGCTGCAGTTTTAGTATTGCTCTAGGTACTGTGGTGTTTTTTTTTTTTCTTTTTTTTTTTTTTTTGTTGGTGTTAATGAGGAGCACTTGTTTCAGAGCTTCAGTGTTGCTGCCGTTACCATAACTACCGCTAGTGACAACAGACAGACAACGCTCGAGGTGGTTACAGGGAAGGTGATTCAGGAGAGATACAAAGAACAGGAGGAATGGAGGCCGTGTGAGAGAAGAAGAAATAGAAAGAGAGAAAGTAGAAGAAAAACAAGAAAAAATGAAAAGAACAAGAAGGGGAAGAGAAAGAAAAACAGGGAGGAAGAGAAGAATAATAACAAGGACAAAACGACAGAAAAACAAGAACAAAAGGAACAGAAACAAGAAAAATAACAACAGTGAACATTCTAAAGACAGAAGGACAAGCAAAGTTACAACCACACTCAAGCCACCACCACCACCACCACCACCACCAGTTTATCCCCCATCCACCCTGTAGTTCCACCTCATTATCTTAATTACTCATTACCCCACGACCTCACTGCCTCACAGCCTCCTAAATCTCACTCTCTTTAAGCAATCTCACACCCTCACCACCTCACGCCAGCCATGCGTTTGTGCAATCTCATTATCACCTTGTTTTTTCCTTGGTACAAAATACACGATACCTGAGAGAGAGAGAGAGAGAGAGAGAGAGAGAGAGAGAGAGAGAGAGAGAGAGAGAGAGAGAGAGAGAGAGAGAGAGAGAGATTCAGATTCAGATTCAGATTTGTTTATTATCCACCAAAGTGGTTATTACTCAGGTTACAATAGATATTTAGTAATTACGATAGACACATCAATCACAATACATTCAGATACATAAGTCTCTTACAACTACTATATATTAATGTAAAAGATTTGATAAATTGTTTACCATTAAATCCCAAAGGTAAAAAGTCACAATAAAAGAAACACACATACTACACATGCACAAAAACATACATATAAAATAAAAATAAAAATAAAATAAAAATACAATAAAATAAGATAAAAGTATAAAATAGAGATATATTAGCGAGTAAAATTTTCTTGAAAAGATGACGATAAAATCCTCAGTCTGGCTTAAACATTATCTGTTAGCAGAAATTTCTCAATTCTAGCCTTAAAAGTGTTAAGAGAGGGTGCCTGGGTTAGGCGAGGTGGGAGCGCGTTCCACAGCTTGGCTCCTCGTACAGCAGTGCGCCTGTCTCCACTGTGTGTTTTTGTGTGTGGCACGTACAGGCTGTGCCTCTGTCTGGTGATGCTGCTAGTAACAGCTTGTCTACTGCTTAATGATAAAAACCATTCTGGGTAAAATCCTCGTAAAGCTTTAAAAATAGTTATACCTACTTGAAATACATGTTTCTGCTTTATTTTTAGCCATTTCAGTTCCCTGATAAATGGAGATATATGATCATATTTCCTTACTCCTCCCACTGCAACCCTTGCTGCAAAATTTTGCACTTTCTGCACATTAGATATTACAGTGTCACTTGCAGTTCCCCATATCCTAATGCAATACTCAATTAAGCTAAGAACGAGTGTCTGTACAATAATGACCCTGGTTTGTTTATCTAAGCTGTCACCTATTCTGCTGATATACATTAAAATACCAATAGCTTTCTTATTTAACTCATTAGTATGGACATCAAAGAGCATAAAGCGGTCAATATAGACTCCTAAGTTTTTTACGTGTTTACTTGGGTATATGATGTTCCCATTAAAGTTGATCGTTGTGGTAGGTGGAATTTTAGATAATAGCTGACTGTTTCCTATAAAAATACACTGAGTTTTAGAGGAGTTGAACATCAAACCATTTTTCAAAAAATAATCTCGACATTTCTCATGAGTGTCCTCAGTGTATTTCACAATTTGATTAATATCTTCAATAGTTCCCGAATGCAAAAATTGTGTGTCGTCAGCATATTGTATCAGGAAACAATCAACATGTTCATATAAGTCATTGACATAGATGCCAAATAAAATTGGTCCCAGGATCGAGCCTTGTGGGACCCCATAGCAAGTAGTTTTCTTTTTAGATATATTGTTTTCTAGACGAACTGACATACTTCTATTCATCAAATAATTATCAAACCAAAAGCAGTCAATATTTAATAGAGAGCACTTATTTAGAAGGAATTTATGGTTGACTGTGTCAAATGCTTTGGAGAGGTCACACAAGGTTAACAGAGATACTTTCTTGTTGTCCATATTTACATACAATGCATCTGTGACGCTAGTGAGGGCCGTTTCAGTAGATAGTTTGGGTCGAAAGCCATGTTGACTCTTAGACAATAAATCATTAGATTCTAAGTAAAATGACAGCTGTTTAGCAACAATTTTTTCCAGAGAGAGAGAGAGAGAGAGAGGAAGGAATATATCTTACTTACTCGTATATGTATTTCTTTACCTGCCCTTACTGATTACCATAGAGAGAGAGAGAGAGAGAGAGAGAGAGAGAGAGAGAGGAGAGAGATTTATGTGTATTTATGTATATTTATTTGTATTTCTTCCACCTGTTACCTGTTCTGGCCTTCCTAATTACCGCATTTTTTTTTCTCACAAAACACACGATAATGCTGCAGAAAAAGGGGAAGGTAATAAAGAATAAAGCTAAGGATGATATACAATGGCGAATGAAGGAAGAGGGGGGAAGGAGAGAAGAGGGAGCGTAACAGTAGTAGTAGTAGTAGTAGTAGTAGTAGTAGTAGTAGTAGTAGTGTTAGATACCTGAGAAAAAACAAAAAAAAAAAACGTACAAAATATATAGGGTAGATAACAAGGGAACATGTCTTACCTTTATTATCCTTCCTTCACCTGCCCCTTGCACCTGCGCCGCGCTAACCCACCTGATCCATTACTCTCCCTAAGCCTCACCTGGATGACCACCTGTCCCCTACCTAAGCCCTCCTCTGCGCCTCCCTTCCTCCCTTCCACCGCCACAACACACGGATGGAAACTGATGGAAAATATAGAAGGGAAGCTGTTTAAGATCAGATTTATTGTTATTATTGTGAGAGAGAGAGAGAGAGAGAGAGAGAGAGAGAGAGAGAGAGAGAGAGAGAGAGAGAGAGAGAGCACTTCTAAAATAATACAAAATTATCTCCATTTTTTCACATTCCAGCCTTGTGCTTCCCCTCCGTGCACTTCATATAATTATCAGTCATCCATTACTTTTCCCAGCAGTTTCCTTATCGGCTGAGTTTTATTGAACAGAATTGTTATAACTTTTATTGCTATTATTATTGTTATTATTATTATTATTATTATTATTATTATTATTATTATTATTATTATTATTATTATTATTATTATTATTATTATTATCACTAGTAGTAGTAGTAGTAGTAGTAGTAGTAATAGTAGTAGTAGTAGTAGTAGTAGTAGTAGTAGTAGTAGTAGTAAAAATATCAGCATTAGTAGTAATATTATAAAAGTTATAGTAATAATTGTTGTAATATGTAATGAGTAGTGGTAGTTGCAATAACGGTAGTAGTAGTAGTAGTAGTAGTAGTAGTAGTAGTAGTAGTAGTAGTTATAGTAATAACAGTTGTAATATGTAATGAGTAGTGGTAGTTGCAATAACGGTAGTAGTAGTAGTAGTAGTAGTAGTAGTAGTAGTAGTAAAAGTAGTAGTTGTAGTAACAGTAGTAGTAGTAATAGTAGCAGTAGTAGTAGTAGTAGTATGTAGTAGTAGTAGTAATAGTAGTAGTAGTTGTTGTTGTAGTAGTAGTAACAGAAGTAGCATTATATTAACAGTAACAGTAGCAGCATTTCCATCATTCTCTTGGACAAGCCGGGAACAAAACTGCTCTTCTCTGCCCCTGTGTTCACCCTGCACCAGCCAGCCACGGGGCGAGGGCAGAGCAAGTGTAGCCTTGTATCCCCCCAGCAGGAGCGGAAGACTACCCATCCTACCCTCCTGTGTGTGTTTGTGTGTGTGTGTGTGAGTGAGACTAGAATTCATTTGTGACATACTGAATTGTACACAAGGCGACATATCATAAAAAAAAAAAAAAAAAATTGAATATTTACTTAGTTGATGTATTATTTTACCGCCATTTCCTCTGATAATCTCATTTTCTTCAAGTGTAAAGGTTATGAAACTGAAAACTCGCATCGTGACTCGCTGCACAAAAAAAAAAAAAAAAAAAAATCATATTGCGATAAAGATAATTAAAAGGGTTATTCTTCATATTACTTCATGTTCAAGGTTGGTGAGATTACGTTTACTGTTGACATCGCTCGGAAATGTGTAATTATTTCTCACTCCAATATGTTTCTTTGTATTTTATGTCTTACTTGTTATTTTCATTACTGCGCTGCCGTGGTCTTAAAGTTTTCCTCTTTTTCTCTTTTTTCTTTTTTCTTTCCCACTTTTACTCTATTTCAGCCTGATCTTCGTGCCTGCCTGTGCCTCTCTCTCTCTCTCTCTCTCTCTCTCTCTCTCTCTCTCTCTCTCTCTCTCTCTCTCTCTCTCTCTCTCTCTCTCTCATCTAACTCTAATTATTTATCTAAAACAGTTAATTTTCCTAAAAACTCCTATTCCTTTGCAACACGTACTCGAAAATGAGAATATTACCTTGTCCTTTATAACATTTCCCTTATTACTTTCCGCTCTCGCCTTCCCCCGCGGTGACTGTTAGCTAAGGCGTATCTCCCCTTATCAGTTTCTGCGGCAGTTCAAGATGCCTTAGGGAAATTATACAATTGTTCCTTTTTTTCCATTATATTTTTAAAGGTTTCCGAGGTGCCTGTGTGAAATTGTATTTATTACGAGTACAAGATCAATGCGAGTAAGTTTTAGTAGATGGTAAGGGATAAATAAAGTTTTTTCTTAAATCTTTTTCTTTTTTTTCCTGGAATGCGTGTTATTACTGCCATTATATTTATTCCTTCTGCAACGCTAGTCGTGGTGATGGTGGTGGTGGTGGTGGTCGTGGTGGTGGTGGTCGTAAAAGTAGGAGGAAGAGAAGAGGGGACAGGAAGAGGAAGTGTATAGAGGAGGAAGAGGATAGTAGTGGTGGTGGTAGTGGTGGTGGTGAAGGTAGTAACTGTAGTAGTAGTAGTAGTAACAGTAGTAGCAGTAGTAGTAGTAGTAGGAGGAGGAGGAGTGGTATTAGCAGTAGTAGTAAGCAACAATTGGAGTAGTGGTCGTAGCAGTAGTAATAGTAGTTGAAATCGAAGAAACAGCGGCTATGAATTAGTGAGGAAGGAAATGAACACTGAAAGGTTTGGTTGGCGTCCTGATGTATATGTGGAAAAAAAGATAAAATAAATAAATAAATAAATAAATAAAAAAGTACAGCAACGCATTCGTGTCCAGGAAGAAAAGGTAATAAGTTATACATTAGTCCGAGAATCTTAGCCAGGAATCAATACTTTACTGGTGCCGCTAAAGAGAGAGAGAGAGAGAGAGAGAGAGAGAGAGAGAGAGAGAGAGAGAGAGAGAGAGAGTGGGGGTGGAGGGGACAGGGTGTAGATAATGTTTGGACCAGACTTGCAGCTGGTGTAATCCCCCTCCTCTCTCTCTCTCTCTCTCTCTCTCTCTCTCTCTCTCTCTCTCTCTCTCTCTCTCTCTCTCTCTCTCTCTCTCTCTCTCTCTCTCTCTCTCTCTCTCTTGTATTTTAAGTCTCCTTCTGTGACCTTTCCTCTTTCCTTCGTCTTGCTCTACTTCTTTCTCTTTTCCTTTTTCTCCATCCACTCTTCCTCATTCTCTTCCTCCACTCTCCCTCTCCTTCCTTCTCTCTCTCTCTCTCTCTCTCTCTCTCTCTCTCTCTCTCTCTCTCTCTCTCTCTCTCTCTCTCTCTCTCTCTCTCTCTCTCTTCTCTTGAGGAGATACGAAGATTAATGTTTCAACTTAAATAATACAGAAGGTGGCTATTTACATTTTTTATATTTTTCGTGCAATTTTAATGGTGGCAAAGAAATCAGGAGTTAGTGAAGCCGTTTTTCTTATTTACTCTCCTCCTCCTCCTCCTCCTCCTCCTCCTCCTCCTCTTTTTCCTCCTCCTCCTTCTTCTACCCTTACTTTAACAAAATTTATTCATCCTATCGAAACTGAGGAAGTGTGAAGAAATGTTTGAAGCATGAAAAGAACTTGATTACATAATTGCTGTGGACCACTCTAAGGCTGCCGCGTCAAATATAACTAGACGTGACATGTATAGATTCTCGCCACACGAAGGCAAACATTTTCTTTTTCAATCGAGTTGTTAACATCTGGAGTGTTTTGCCCTTCAGTATGGTTAATGCTAGTACAATTACGAAGAACGGGTTAGGCAAGTGTTTTGTTTTATATAAGAGTTGCACTGTCCGAAAATAACAAAAGTGTGATGAAATAGATCCACTGAAGTGTCATTCCCCCAAAGAAAAGAAAAAAGGATTATTTAAAGTTTGAGGGTCAGTATCTTGAAAACTCCCTCATGAAAGAGTTTAAGTCATAGGAAGGAGGGAATGCAGAAGCGGGCGTGGAGTTCCAAAGTTTACCAGAAGTATTGAATGAATGAGAATACTTAACCCGACTTAACCTAATTTAACCTATCTTAACCTAACGTAATTGCAGGTGGTAGTGGTGACATTAGTGTTGGTTCTTACATCATTTCTTTCAAAAATTTCTTATAGATATCCATGACAGGGTCTCCCTTTCCTCGCTCGCTAGGCACTGTTACTGGTAATCCTGAGTGGGCGGGGAGGATCCTTGCTTTTTACTATCTTATCACACACATGCTCGTCTTGTCTGTTCTTCCTTTGTGTTCATCTGTGTTTCTGTTGGCCTTCCTCGTTCTTTTCTTTCTTTTTTTGTCTCACGATTCTCCTCCTCAAACTTGTCATTTTCTGCGTCCTTCTCTTTCTCAGCTCCACCTCCTCCTCCTCCTCCTCCTCCTCCTCCTCCTCCTCCTCCTCCTCCTCCTCCTCCTCCTCCTCCTTTTCTCTTCTTCCTCGTTCTTGCCTCTGAAATTACGCAGCTTTGTCTATTTACCTCCATTTCTTACTACTCTTGCTACACAGTGACTTCCATCTCTTTTTCCCCATTCCATTTCTTTCATCCCTCCACTCCCTCCCCTGTACCATCCCTTCTTTCCCTCCCTTCCTCCATCCTTCCCTCCTCTACCTCTGTCCCTACCTAGTACCTTCCAGCTCAATAATCCCTTCCCTTCCTTCTCCTCTTCCTCTCCATCCCTCCTCTTACCTCTCATCATTCTCTATCTCACAGTTTGCCGTTCCTTAGTTTTACGGTAACAGGCTCATCGTTCTTTTAATGTTTCAACACCACTTGGGCATTCTGAGAGTCTTAACACGAGTGGGGAAAAGATGGATAAGAGAGACAGAAAAAAAAAATGCTTCTCTTCTCTTTCCCTCTTTCGTATTTTCCTGGAATTAATTACCTACGTATGGGATGTTTATAGTGTCTGTCTGTCTGTCTGTCTGTGTGTATGGGGTTGGAGGATGGGTGTGTGATTATCTATTTCTGTTCATGTTACTGGGATTTATTCAGTGAGCAGGAGATAAGAGCGAATAAACCCCACCAATGCTTTTAGTAATATTAATTTTCTTGGAGGATATTTGAAATGCTTTTAAGTGAGGAGGAGAAGGTGCGGCTCTCCCCCTCCCTCCCTCCCTCCCTCCCTCCCTCCCTCCTCTTCCGTCCTCCCCTGACTCCTCTTCTTCCACTTCCTCCTCCTCCTCCTTCTCCTTTTCCTTCTGACCCATCCTCATCTCTCCCTCTTCCTCCTCCTCCTTTACTCCACTTGACCATTTCTCATCCCTCCTCCTCCTCCTCCTTCTCCTCCTCCTCCTCCTCCTCCTCCTCCTCCTCCTCCTCCTCCTCCTCCTCCTCGTCGTCCATCCAAGTAATTATATGCATAATTTTCGGTTTATTAATGTGTAAGGATGATGGAGCACCTCTCTCTCTCTCTCTCTCTCTCTCTCTCTCTCTCTCTCTCTCTCTCTCTCTCTCTCTCTCTCTCTCTCTCTCTCTCTCTCTCTCTCTCTCTCCACGTTTTTCATCATATTTTAATTGTTTTCTTTGTATTCTAGTGTTTTTTTTTTAACTACCTGTCTTTTCACGATTTTCTTATTTCGTATTCGGTTTCCCTCCGCTGTTTTTCTTTTTCTTTTTTTCTTTTTAACTTTTCACCCGTTAATCCGCTACTTTCTTCGTAACCTCCATCGTTTTCCCCTCATCAATCTCCCTTTTTTTTTTTCTTCTAATGTCCCTGCAATGAAAATAAAAAAGGGACGCTCAATCTTTCCCTTCTCTATATTTTTCCCTTCTTTACTTTTTCTTTTCTTTCTCACTTTCACTCTTCTTTAAAATTTTTCGTATTATTCCATTCCTCGTTCTCCTTTATTCAACATATCAATTATCTCATTATTTCGCCTTTTTTTCCTCTCCCATCTTTATTCCCTCTCTTTTTTAATCTTTTTTATCCTCACCATCATATTACATAATCGTTCTTTTCTTTTTTTTTTCGTCACTTTGCTTCGCTTTTTCAATAATCATCTTTTCTGTTTTCTCATAATTTTCTTTCCCGTCCTCTTTGGTTTTTTAAATTTTTACTACCTTTTTGTTCCCTCAGTTACTTTATTACCATGTTTCATTATTTTTTCCCCATTCTCTATTTTTGTAAGTTTCTGCTATGTTCATCTATTTCATTCACATATTCTCTCTCTCTCTCTCTCTCTCTCTCTCTCTCTCTCTCTCTCTCTCTCTCTCTCTCTCTCTCTCTCTCTCTCTCTCTCTCTCCACTATCTTCGGTATTTGATTATTTTATTTGTTTTATTATCCTCATGTTTCAATATAGTCTTACATTTCATTTCATTCTTTTTTTATATATATAATTACATTGTTTTTTTCTCCATTTTTCTTTTGTTCGTATTTTTTTATTTAACTTTTTTTTATCAATATTTAATTAGTGTTTTGTCTTCCCCTGTATATCATAACATTATTTATTATTTTTTTCATTTTCGTGTTATTTCTTCGTCCTCCGCGTATCTTCCTTTCCTTTATAATTTCCCTTTTATTTATTCATTCATTTACTTATTCATTTTTTACGCTTCCTTTCTTATTCAACTTAACTTCCTCATATTTCACCATTACTTCTCATTCCCCTCCCTCTTTCTTTCACTTCTCCCTCAGTCTCTCAGCTTAACCTTTTCAATCCCTCATTATAACCCTATTTGTTCTTTATCGACCCCTTCCCGTCACTTTCGGCCGTAGAGAGGCGCCCTTCATGATGCTCGTGTCCGCCCCGCCGCGCCGCTCAAAGATACGAAGGACTATTTCAAGAACTTCCTCCTCATACGAAGTTAGGTTGAATTTTCATGGGAAGTTGGTGCTCACAATACCTCGTCTATTGGGGAGGAGGAGGAGGAGGAGGAGGAGGAGGAGGAGGAGTAGGCCGTGGTTTTCCAGTGGGTGGTGTTGTTCGCGAGTTAACTTAGAGTGTGTTTTGGGAGAGTTTGATGGAGTTAGAGGAGTAGATGAAGGTAAATGAGGAAGGATTAAGGAAGAGGTGGAGGAGATAAGGAGAGAGAAAATGAGGGACGAATAAGGAGATGAAGGATACTAGTACACACACACACACACACACACACACACACACACACACACACACACACACACACACACACACACACACACACACACGTTCTTCTCTTTCACCAGTATGTCTAAGAAGCCTCAAGTGTGTCACCACGATGCTCTTTTTTTTTTCTCTCTCTCTTCTCTTTCTCAGTAGTATGTTTCCAGCGCTCCCCGACACCCTGGCCTTGAGCGGTTTACGTAAAAGCGGTGTGAAAGTTTTTTTTTTTTCTTCTTTCACAGGAGGACTTTTGACGAAGGTGGATTTGAGCCTGATACCTCATGGCACCTTCCTTTGATGTGTCAAGTTCCGTCGTCTCCTTGTGCTCTTGTGATGGGCTTTTACTTGCCGCCTGTTTCATCTCGTTGCGTGGTTTTGTGTCCGTTTTCTGGCCGCCCGCCTTCCTTCTTGTGGCTTTTGATGTTTCTGTTCTGTGTTTGTCTCTTTTTTTCATTCTCTCTCTCTCTCTCTCTCTCTCTCTCTCTCTCTCTCTCTCTCTCTCTCTCTCTCTCTCTCTCTCTCTCTCTCTCTCTCTCTCTAACATATCAGTCAAAAAAAGTGCTTGATTGAAGTAAAATATATACTAGTGAATAAGTAAATGCAATACAGGATGAATGAGGGGAAAAGGGATGAGGGGAGGCGTGCACAGGTGAGGGAGACAGGCCGGCAGTTGAGGGGAAGGTTCATTCTCAAATAATGCGTGTATTTTGTGAAGGGAAAGCTCTGATTGTAGGTATTCTCGTATTTTGTCTGGTTCGATAAGTTTTCCCTGTTTTCCCGGAGTTTCTTGAGGATTATAGTCGTACATTGAGATCCGTGTTGTTATTGTGTACGTTGTGTGCCGGAAAGTAAAGGATTAACAATTAATGGGGGACTCTGCCGTTTTTGCTCTTTGATTCCCAACACTCTTTATTTTTCATAATTTCTTTTGTGTGTGTATGTGTGTGTGTGTGTGTGTGTGTGTGTGTGTGTGTGTGTGTGTGTGTGTGTGTGTGTGTGTGTGTGTGTGCGTGCGTTCGGCTGTCTATTTATTTGTCCGTCTTTTTGTTTCCTTTCTTTTCTTTATATTTTATCTGACTGTGTGTCTGTCTATGTATGTATGCATGAGGATCTCTCTCTCTCTCTCTCTCTCTCTCTCTCTCTCTCTCTCTCTCTCTCTCTCTCTCTCTCTCTCTCTCTCTCTCTCTCTCTCTCTCTCTCTCTCTCTCTCTCTCTCTCTCTCTCTCTCTCTCTCTCTCTCTCTCTCTCTCTCTCTCTCTCTGTCTGTCTGTCGTTAATGTTGACATAATGAATTTCGCGAAAAGTTTCAAAAGAATGATTTTCTGTCGAATTAGGGAGAGTCTTGAGGCTGCTGCGCCGCAGGTGTACAGGCCGCTCTGGGAAGTGTTGTGACTGCGTCCCACGAGCTTTGTTCTCAATCTTTCATTTCGGAAAAACCTTTACCGGGAATTATTTCTTAAATAGGCGGGACTGTTGTGGTCGTCACTACAGATACAATTCATAATACAGAAAATTGTCACCTGTGTACGTCGCCAACTTGATACGGAATTCATAGTTTCTTTCAGTTTGAGTCGAGAAGAACCCTCAGTTATTCTCGGCACTGTTAAACATTAACAGATACATGTGTGATGATTATTCGGGGACGCTCCACAGTAAAAAGACTGAAAATTAATATTTTAAAACTCACAAGTATTTTTTTTATTTTTTATTTAAAAAGACAAATATGAAAGTGACAGTCCCTTCCTTGGTGATGATGACACCAATCAACTGTTGATTCACTCACACAGTATCTTTTTTTGTTGTTGTTCTTCCGTTATACATATTATGTAATTATTGATTATTACTATTTCATCAATTTTAATGGGCCAAATGAACAAGGACTGGTAAATGTCTGACCGGCATCTCATCCTTGGCTGCTTGGTGACGCTTTTTTCAGCTTCACTTAAAGGATAATAGTCGCATTTCGAAAATAAATGTATAATTACAGTACATCAAGATAAGTACTATGTTATATTGTATAGTATCGATATGAAATAGTTACGCACACACACACACACACACACACACACACACACACACACACACACACACATCTCAGTAGCGGAGGGTTGCCAGTGCTCGCCACCAAGCAAGACTTCAAATGTGACAACATTTCATGTAACCAATTGCACGTACCGTATAGCACACTCTTCCCTCCAGCGTCGATACCGTACTGTTCCAGGCCGCTGCTCCAGAGTGTTATTTGAAGACGTTTTTTTGGGAACTCGCTGCAAAAGAAAGTATGCAAATGAAACTCAATTATACAAACCGCTAATTGCAGGAATGTTTCCGTATTTTTTTCCTTGGAAACATTTTGCACGATTCTTCACTTGACGTTTTCTCGTAAATTACCTGCCATAATTCTGTCTTATGGAGAGAGAGAGAGAGAGAGAGAGAGAGAGAGAGAGAGAGAGAGAGAGAGAGAGAGAGAGAGAGAGAGAGAGAATTTCGGAAAAAAAAATTTAAAGACCACTTTTCTTCAGTTATACTTTTTTCTTCCTCTCTCTCTCTCTCTCTCTCTCTCTCTCTCTCTCTCTCTCTCTCTCTCTCTCTCTCTCTCTCTCTCTCTCTCTCTCTCTCTCTCTCTCTCTCTCTCTCTCTCTCTCTCTCTCTCTCTCTCTCTCTCGGTCGGTGAAGAAGAAAAGGTGAAGCAACATTAGGGTGGTGCTGCCTCGACTTTTCTTAACCAGGCAATGAAAAAGGGTGAGGCGGGGAGACGGAGAGTAACAAGAGGAGGAGAAAGAAGACGAGGAGGAGGAGGAGGAGAAGGAGAAGTGACTCTATTGAAATGTAAATAATGATAATAACTTTGATGATTGATCGATAGCATAAGAGAGGAGGTGAGGAAAGGATGAGGGAGAGGACGAGAACAGGAGTTGAGCAGAGAGAGAGAGAGAGAGAGAGAGAGAGAGAGAGAGAGAGAGAGAGAGAGAGAGACTGAGACTGCAAGAACATTAAAGGAGGAAGAGAATGAAGCTTGGAAAAAGAAGACAAGGAGTGGGAGGAAGAAGAGGAGGAGGGATAAGAGGAGTCGGAATAAGAGGAAACGTGCAGATTTCAAGCTACACTCTCGCAGAAGGCGCAGCAGGAGGGGTAATGAGGAGAGGAGAGGGAATGCAATGCGGCTATTTCTATTTCCACAGCTGTCGGGAAGAGAGAGAGAGAGAGAGAGAGAGAGAGAGAGAGAGAGAGAGAGAGAGAGAGAGAGAGAGAGAGAGAGAGAGAGAAAAGGAACTCCAGTGTCTCTTATCACGGAAACACCATCTCGTTACCATCTCTCTCTCTCTCTCTCTCTCTCTCTCTCTCTCTCTCTCTCTCTCTCTCTCTCTCTCTCTCTCTCTCTTGGTTGTTCATACGTGTTTTTCTTTTTATTTGTTCTTGTTGTTCTTTCTTACTTCTCATCATCATTCATTTTTAGGATTATTATTATTTTTTTCTTCATTCTTGGTTTGCCTACGTGTTTTTTTCTTCCTCCTGCTGCTGCTGCTACTTCTCCTCCTCCTCCTCCTCCTCCTCCTCCTCCTCCTCCTCCTCCTCCTCCTCCTCCTCCTCCTTCTCCTCTTACTCCTCCTCCTTCTCCTCTTACTCTTCCTCTTGAAATACAGTTTTCTGGAGATTTTAATTTGGCGAGAAAGATGAAAGGATTCTTCTTTATTATTATTATTATTATTATTATTATTATTATTATCATTATTATTATTATTATTATTATTATTATTATTGTTATTATTATTATTATTATTATTATTATTATTGTTATTATTATTATTATTATTATTGTTATTTCATTATAGAAAAATTAAAGAAGCTGGGCCAGAAGTACAGTAATGTCCTCCTCCTCCTCCTCCTCCTCCTGCTCCTGCTCCTCCTCCTCCTCCTCCTCCTCCTCCTCCTCCTCCTCCTCCTCCTCTTCCTCCTCCATTCCATGTGGGTTTTCATTACCACATATATATTCATTTCTTGCCAAAGGGGTGGTGGGGAGGAACCTTCTGCTTTGCTATCTTATCTCGTACTGCAGTAGTTGGTGTAGCATAGTAATACAAACTGTAATGACCTCAACGTCTGATGCTGTTTATTTTTCTTCGTATTCCGTTGTATTTCTCTTATTGTCTAACTTGTAAGAAAAAAGAAACGTAAGAAGTTGTGATGTACTATGTCCAAAACTCACGCCCTGCATCTCCACTACACTACAAAGGCTCCCGTTGAAGTTGCACGGGATTTTAATGGTGTTTTTATGGTCCTAGTGACAGATTAACAAGATTTCTACATTATTAACAGGATAAACGCTCGT